>NW_027114782.1:598664-604745 GCF_000696795.3 Halyomorpha halys | reverse complement strand
CCGTTATTTATTTTTCACCACCGAACCAGCGAACGATTTTTTAGGGGGAAGAGGTAAGTTGGTTCATTTAAGAAAAGCCCCTCGCCCCAACAGATAGAATATATAATTTTGTTAGTAGCTTTGTAGTGTAATGAAATTAAATAAAACCATCCATCAAGTTTTATAAAACATGAAAATATTTTGTGAATACCTATAAATAACAGAATTGAATAAAACGTAGAAGATATAGGGAGGGTTATTATTAAGAGGGGGTGTCTTCTATCTACTTGAAATATGTGCAGTAGAAGCCAATGAACCAACAAGATTTATAAAATACTGGTAATAAAAAAAAAAAAAAAAAGAAAAAAAAAAAGCTGAAATTGTCATGGATACGATATTTATTTATCAATGGCTCATTCATGAATACGTATCGTTTTCATGGAAATTTTGGCTATTAGTTTCAACTATAGCTAATTTTTGCCCATGTCTGTTTAAGATCTCGTCTTTATCATTATAATTTAGTTTCGAAATTACAACTGCTTAATTTTATCTACCCATATTCCGGCTATTTATGAAAAAACACTAACACGGAATTAATATTCCAAAGACTAAAAATAAACATTATTGCTTAAACGGGCGAACGTATTGTGTTTTGTTTTTGTAGAGTTGTCTAATTTGTAAGTCTCAGCGCTATTGCTAAAAAAAAATTTTATCTATGGACTGTAGAACCAAAATGGTTCTAATAATTTTGAAGAAACTTTGGTGATGAGTTTTACCGGGGATTACTCCGAGACATGTCTACTGCAGTAGCGATAGCAAATATTCCAAGATCGGCCTGATCAAAATATATGATACATATGTGGAGACACATATCTTAAAAATCATTTACAATTTTATTATTTCTTCAAGAAAAAAGAGACACCGACCGAAACTTCTTTTATACTGTTACCAATTCTTGAAGGATGAAGCCAATATAAAACAACAAATTGTTGCTGTCGATCACGTTTAATTCATCGAGGAACTAATTGGGTGAGTCTGAATAAGGTTAAATAAACAGTTTTCTTTGCGTGAGGAGTCATCAAGCAGTACCAATATAATTAATCAACCTTGGTAGTCATTTTTGAAAATTATATAATCACATTGATTCTTGCCAATCTTATATGGTAATTACCTGTCGGCTCTTAATTGCGAATGAAAAGAAAACACATTAGATTCATTCACTATTCGAGTGGTGTAAGCCTTTAAGACAAATAAAAATTGAGGAAAATGATGTAGCATACGTTATCCCAACATGTTTTACGCAAGAAATGAACAATAGTGGACTTACAGGTATTGATCCTCTCTCTCTGGCATCTTTGGGAGTAATGTGTGGAACAAAATCTCTAGTAATGGCATAGGGGTTTTAGTATTTTCCAAGGTTTTCCTGTGGGTCACAAGCATTTGTTGTCAATTAAAGGAACTACTAAAATATTTCCTATCTTGAGACAGCTCTTAACAAGTAATTGTAGCTTTGAAACTTTTTTCACAAACTTATGATTATAGAAGTTGTTATCTCGTGAAATAAAGGTCACGATTTGTAGATCGGTTGCCTGTTCTAACTTCTTCAGTAGAGTGCTGAGGATGTCCTACTCCGGTAACAATCACAAAGGGAATACGCTAAGTTGGGGAACCAGAAGATTCTGCAGGAACCAAGACAGCCTGCCACGATCCCTTGGGTCCGTCATTCTCCTAACTAGGACACTAACAAAGAGGTCCTATCCGTTTTACGATGGCAACCTATTAATACCTTAGTGGCCGACTACTGTCCCCTGGAGAGCGAGGTTGTCGTTAACAATGCACGCCCTATAGCTTTCAGCTAACTGGGAACCGGTTCAATTTATTCATGGGCCTTAAGAGCGGTTCTGATCTCGCTATGTCGCTAAATCTTCCTCTTAATAGAACAGGCGTCCTTAATTTTGACCGATTTCTCAGATGTTGTGAATCGAATAGAATTTTATTTTCACTTAGCTATATTCGAAATAAATAATAAGAAAGTTAGTACAGAACTTGTGGCTTTATAAATTCTATGTATAAAAATATAAATATATCATTAAAAAGTGAAAATGTTTATAATATAAAGAAAGAATAATAAAAGCGTAACACAGGGTTTAGTGTTCTTACAGAAAATATGGCTAACCTTTTGTTTAACATATATTCATGTCCAAAGGAAAAATGTATTTATAATGTTATAAGAAATTATTAAATCAAAAATTTTCAGATTAAAAAACCAAGAAGAAATCTAGGGGCCTGTAGAAGTCTAGATCACTTGTCTTCATCAATGACTACACCATGGTGTAAAAGAAATTCTTTATCAACACATTCTTGACAAATAAAAGAGCACATAAGGTGTGACAGACTACCACCATGTAACATTCCAATACTCAACATGAAACATAGCAAATACCACTTTTACTTAACTTTTAATGCCACCCATATCCTTAACTCTATCAGAAGTTTCTCAAGAAAACAAACTACTGCCTAAAAGGAAAGCTCTTCTCATGATCACTGCAAAGCTACTCCAAGAAATGTCCAGTACAACTGAAGTCTTTTTCACAACACTCTACATAAGTATACTTAGGGCAACAAAATTCCCTTTGTAATGAAAATTCTTCTATATTAACATGACACACAAACAAAAGTTTTTCAAAAGACTGACTGACATTCTAACAAAAAAAAACATATCGGACCTTACCATCAATTTGGTACCTAAAAAAGAGCTGGATGATGGATCTCCTCAGCTTACTAGTGAAATCAATTAGTCAGGAGAAGGTACCAGTCTTTATTCTGCATTTTATACTCCTGTAATTATTTTTATAAGATTTCACGTTCCCTGGTTGTTTTCAACCTGATGACCGGTTTATTTATAAATAAACCTAATAAAAAATATATATATTTTTATTGTTATGAAATATTTAAATTGTAGAAAGGTTGTCCGGATGGTGGTCAATAAAGGTATCAAAATAGTAAAATAAAACTAAAATACATATCTAAAAATCTTGTATATCTTGTAATAAATATAATTAATTTCTGGAGATCTAAGGCCTCAAAAGGCGCCACCAACACAACCAAGTCAGTTCAACGATAAGGTCCCTCTATGTCCCAAGTAGTATAAGTGATGAGGAGTCAGACTGAAGTTTCCTTTAATCTTCACTCCTAGGCATGCAACCGTTCCATTGGGGCGTATTCTCTCACCTACTTGGATGATGACAGGATGAGCTCTTTCCTTTTGTCCCTCTAACAGGAAGACTTGTCTTAGCCATGGTCGTCTTCATCTTCGTCCTCTCACACCACACATTGACTAGGCTGGAGCATCATTTTCCTTCTTGCTTCAGTAGAGTTCTCATCGCTGTTCTGATCGGCAGCCAACTCGTCCACATAGACAATGGAGGGGAACGGCTTTTCCTCGGTTACTCCTTGTATTTCATCCAAGACCAGCTTCCACAAAGTAGGACCAAATCTCGATTAAGCATCCTACTCACAATAGTTACCGCGTTTTTTCACAAGCTCTGGGAGCCTCTTATTTCTGCAACTGCTAGAGCACATATGACCACAATTTGCTATCGAAAGTGGGGGATATATCAAAGAGGAGCAATATAACTTACACTCCACATTTTACTCTAAGTAATGGCGGACGTGCGGATGATTATCATCTTTTTAAAATTATTTTAATGTAATTTTTAACCCAGTACAGTTTAATTGTGTGACATCTCAACAACATTTGACCATACTGATTCTTATATATTATATTTTGATTAAACGAATTTAGACCCCAACCTCAAATGTAAAGAATACGTTGAAGTGTATTACATAACTAGCAAGCGGAAGTTATTGAACCGGCAATAATAATAATGCTGGTAGAACAGTATAATAATACAACGATGATTACAGTAGGTTAGTTCATTATAAATATTATGATTAGGTTTATTTTTTTAGTTTGCCGCATACAATTTTCAATAAAAAATTGATCGCTTAGCAGTCAGAAGAATAAATCTGGTCTCAAAATTTGCTTTATAATTGATGCAATAAATAAAAAATCTAAAATGAATAAAAAAAAAAATCAATTTCTGCATATCTTATAGCACAGATACTAAAATAACTTGGCACTTACCATAATTAGTATCCATTGTTGAGTAATATCTAATTTCAATTACATTTAATTGGAATTGGAATTGAACTTTGCCTCAACTAGTAATAGCAATTACTGTCTTTTATCAATTTAAATTGTCCGTAATTGTAATTTCAAATTGCAGGAATTGGTAAGTAAATATAATTATAAATGCAATTACATCTAAGACCGCTATTCTCTAAAGTTAAAGACAAATTCATTACAATTATTTATTTTATGATAATACAAGCTACCACAATCAACGGTATCTACTAAAGCTCTAGATGTTGATTCAAACTATGTACGAGTATACAGGACAAAATAATGAAAAAAATTATAAAAAAACAAAATAAAAAGACAATAACAATAAAGAAATATTACAGCAATAAAAAAATCAAAGCAATATAATAATAAAACTAATTAAGTAATAGCAAATTAATATAAACACAAGATAAAGAAAATGAAAATTCATCAATTATAACAAAATAAATACATATAGCCTCAACATTCATTATTAATTTATTTAAAAATTCCAACAAAAGAAAATTAAGAACAATTTTAATTTTCAATTTCGTAGCCTCACATCAAACACTAAAATAGTTGCAGACCACTCTACTCAACTCCAATTTAAATAACAATTAATGAACTAATAATTGCCATCTATTTCATTTAATATTAATTTGAATAATATATATTTTTCTATACTGCTTTAAACTAACTTATGAATATGATGTTGATAAGTAAGTTCGAAAGTATTTAAACTATAACAACAGTAATATAACTAGATTTGCAATCAATATTAAATGCAATAGATGGAAATATAGGTCAATTAATTCAATTAAATTAGACTTGAGAAGAAAAGCTGGTATCATTATTCGTGAATAATTTCTTCTTCTTTCTCTTCCTCTTTAGTGTCTAATCCCAAGCCAACACACTCATGAATTATTTAAAGAATCTAAAATTGAAAATTATGCTATTCCTTGATTTTCACAAGGTTGTTCGAAACGTAGAATTCATAGATTAATTAATAAAGAATGTGTCAGGCTATATGGATCTTTTTTATTGTAATCGTTCAGTAATTGTCCCAAAAGTCAATTAACATATATAGAAAATACAATTTTAATAATTGAACCCAGCTTTGTCGCCCTCATGTGGAAGGCAAAGCAGTGCCTCAAGAGATCCCAGTTCTTATCTCCCAGCCACGTCACTGGTTTTGGAAGACAGTGAAAACAAACTCAAATTTTTCTGAATTTTCTTTCGTACGAAGTTGTTTGTTTTCGTTTAAGATTTTGTATTTTTGATGATTTTATTTATTAAGATTTTGGGATGAAAAAAAATTTCCATTTAGAATATTATCACTATTCTATACTCGTTGGTGTTACGTTTTAACCATATCCATATACTAATATTACTCATTTTGTTAAGTGCATCTATTTCATTTTGAAATATTGTCATGTAGCTAGGAATAGCACTTAATCGAATGAGGAATATTAGTTCATGAATACTGGGAAACCGGGAACGTATTACAAGTTTTTTTCTAAACATCTTAATAAATAGCTTAAATTAGAGGTTACAAAAAAGGTTATGAATGAAAAAAGTTTTTAGTTGACAATCAAAGTTAACTCTGCTTTAGGTTAAATTATGTGAACTCCTACAACCCAAGAGTCAGGGTTTCAGTACTTATTAAGGAAGTACTAGATCAGCTGGTTTAATAAAAAAAAAACAGAAATATTTAAAGATGGATAGTGATAAAGCCCAAAAGTACATTTTTCTTTTCGTTAATTTAATTTATTACTTCCAATTTGGTTTTTATTTTTTTTTGTTAATTATAAGTTAATTGCTTTTTTTTAATAACAATTAAGTTTCATTTTGTAATTAAAATTAAATTAGAATTCATAGTTATAAGGAAGTTTGTTATGGTGCGAGTATAATAGAGATACATCGCTGCAGTTCGGCAC
>NW_027114782.1:588839-598014 GCF_000696795.3 Halyomorpha halys | reverse complement strand
GAGGGGGTGTCTTCTATCTACTTGAAATATGTGCAGTAGAAGCCAATGAACCAACAAGATTTATAAAATACTGGTAATAAAAAAAAAAAAAAAAAAAATGTTTAAATATTCTTTATATAAAGAAAGTAGAATTTAAATTCTATTTATAAATAAATTTAAATATAATCAAAGAATGCTTTCGAAGAGAAGCTAATCCTAACCCTCTAATAAAGTCACATTACCTCTACCGCTTTGTCTCCCCCCTCCTCCTCATCTCCCCTAGCCGAGGTCCCCCAGCAGTTGCAAATTGAATTTTCTTCACAAGATTTTTCCATCCCCTCTTATCCCAGACACTCTGCTATTTCGTACTTCCACTTTCCCAGCACAGCACCACTTGGTTTAGGTATACACTCTATCTTCCTGTTAATAGCAATACAATATTTTGTTCCTCTTCAGTATCCATATTTCCTAATATTATTTAACCCTATCTTATTTTTTAAAAAAAATTAAAGTACAGTATTTTATCGTTATGGTAAAATACAATTTAGGTATTATAAAAGCCAATAAAGAGGACCGTCCGTGAAAATATTCGTTAAAAATTAATATTTTTTTAGCATATCACAGTATTTCATAAATCCTGATTTAGAGAAAAAAGATTTAAAAAAAACATTTTTTTGGCATTTATGGTGTTATATATTAACTAACCAATACCAATATATAAAATGAAATGAAAAATAGTTTATTATTCTGGGACTAGGTCCCTTTAGAATAGTTACAAAGGTAATTTTAATTTTATAACATTTGTTGGCCATATACCAGTGTGGACACACTTAATTATAACTTATATACAGGGAGAAAACAAATTAATTAAAAAACTAACTGACCAAGTAAAAACAAAACAAAAAGTTAGTTTGCAAAATATCTGTACTATTACAATAATGGTAAAGCAAAAGGTAGTTAAATAGAAGGGATTTAAACAAGGAAAGGGTTGGTACATGACGTATGTTAGAGGGAATGGAGTTCCAGAGATATGCAGCTCGCATAAAAAACGATTTATCAAACGCTGAAGTTCTGTGAGGTGGAGGGTTGAAGTCAGATTATATCCAATCCAGGTCCCGTTTACCTGGTAGTACGAGATTGGATATAATATAATACAATATGATACTTAACACTTACCAAAACCTGAAAGGGTTAGATCCAGTGATTGTAGATTCTTCTTTTTGTCAACAAGAAATTGTTTTTTGTCAATAAGGAATATTAAGTGTTACTGCAATCAATAATCCAAAAAGAATATGTCTAAATCAGTCAGTTATGAATTAATAAACCCCCAAATACCAATTGAATATAAATATAAAAATCAAGTATTGGTGTAGTTGTGTTTCATAATTACTAAAATAGCCTAGTTTTAAATTCTAAACCTCATATTTTGTAAATATATTTAAATTTTTCGTTTAATCACAAAACAATAATAATAAATTATATTTTCTAGAGTTAATTTGTTTACTAATAATTAGTCGTATCTTCTTCTCTTCCTCCTTAGTTCCTTTCAGTGTGAAGGTGCTTCTGTCCAGGCAAACCTCTACCTCCTATAACTGTGTTGCAGAGGTGGTAGTGTACTACATTTTTCTTCTTTATCCTATTGGATATCTCTTAGTCTACCATTCTATTCCTGCTGATCACTGTTCCTAGGTAAGTGTATTCGTCCACCAGATAATTAGCCGTATAAACATTAATAATAATAGCATTCCTATAATATTATAAATAGTACTTTTTTAATACTAATAGTAAAAATTATTATAATATTGAATTGGTAAAAAAAGCTGATCATTCCTTATAGGTTAATTTATAACAACGGTTAAATTATTTACTTAGCCTTAAACAAAAAAAAGTATAGTCGAATAAAATTTTCTGAGGAATCATTATTGTTCAAATCTAATCAATTAATATAGATTAAATCGTAGAGGCTACAGACCGTATTATTTGTCCGTATATGGAATACATATTATTAATATTTACAACTGCATGAATAATGATAACATAATAGATGAAACTTCAAAAACAAATGATTAAAAAGTTTAATGAAATTCCAATGAATTAAAAGGTTTACTACATTAATTAAACATACAAAAAAAAAACTAACTTGACAATATCAAATATCCTTCTAGCTACATGTTCCTCCTCTTTTTGTCTTGTTAAAAGGCCAATTGAGAATCTAATATTCAAAAAATCTAAGGAAAGGACGTACTGGTATTGGTAATGGTGTTTGGCGGGAGGAACAAGTCCGGCAAGTGGGCCTAGAGATCATTTTTGCCAACCCCTGGCGGTGGGAGTGTCAAGATTAATTCTTCGGGACCGCCGAAAAATGAATATTAACTTCCCCAGGTGGGAATCGAACCCACAACGTTCCGAACCGAGGGCACTTGAAACCAGCGCTCCAACTAGCACGGCCATCACGTCCTTAGGAAAAGACTTATACCACGAACTTCATCAGATCCTCGATCTTCTTTTCATCGACTGTTTCCTTTTTCTTGCTGGTTCGCTTTTACTGTTAGCAGAACAAGAAAAATATAATTCGACGTATCTATCAATTACGTTCTATTCGAGCACATCTTTCGTTTCTGAAATAACCGATTCCAATATTGATTATAATAATATTTTGAATTTAGTATATTTTAATGATGATTTCAGTGCTGAATTAAGCGAAACTGAAGAAACTATTAAACATGTTCGAACTTATTTGATAACTTTAGTATCTCTTTTCTGGTAAAGTATAATACCATTTAGAACATTCAACAGAATCATAAGCTTTTTTTAATATAAATTCAAAGCAGGTGAAAGATACCTCCGCTTTTCATCCTTATGTTGTAAAAGAAATACTCAACCATTAGTAAATATGTAAAATTCAATTAATCGATTTATATGTGAGAAAGTATCAGAATAAAAAATATTAAACGTGTATAAATAAATAACTTATCTTATAATTATGAAAGCTAATTTCTGACACGAACGAACGCTTAGCCTTTATTTTTAACGTCCCATGAATACATGAAAAGAACATAATCTATAACCACTATCATTTATTGAGGGAGATTACTCTAGTTATGTGGAACATGCACCTTTTGTGTACGTGTACAAAGAAGCAATGCCTGTCATAAAGTCCTATTGGTACACAGGGCCAACACCGTTCACCAATCTCGTACACAACTTTTTCAATTTCCTCTGATGACAGGCTGTTCCTGGAATATCATCGGAGGAAGTCCCCTTACCACCCCTCCTCCACCACTACTCCTTCCCCTCCCCACTTCAAATTGGAAAAAATTTTCCCAACAAGGCAGATCCCCACTTCATCGAGTCCTGTCAATTCAACCTCAACCTCGGAAGGCGATAAAAGCCTTAGAGTCTAAAGTGGCCACTGGTGAATTTCCGAGCAATAAACCGCATCGTAGTTCATCACGTTTCAATTTATGAATCTCCTTCAACAACCAAAAATTAAATTATATTAATATTAAATTTCTAAATTAATTTCTAGTTCAACTTAGAGTTCTATGTGTGTACATATCTATCGTGAAGTTGCAAGTCACCTAAGAGATTACCGTGGGACATTTTTGAGTGTAGTTAGTGCCTTTTGTTTCTCTTATCAGTAAAACAAAGAAAACAAAACACACAATTCTTTTAAAATAGTGCAAATTTAAATTGGATAGAAAAAGGCAGTTAAGGTAATTCCCTAGTTGAAACAAGTATTATTACTACACAATTGCAATATATATATATATATATATATATATATATGTGATATGATATTTTTGATCATATATTGATAGAATCTATAAAAAATTATTTTTGATTCTTTAATACAATATATTAGAGCTATAGATGAGATTTAAAAAATCGACAACAAAGTACAATTAAATAAAAATGAATTTAAATATATATATATTTTTTTTTTAAAGAATGTGTAGTAACTACTTATTGTTGCTTAAAATCTTTACCTCTTTAAGTAATAACTATCAAAAGTTTGATCTAAAGTGGTAAATAAATTAAATTATTTTTATTTTTTATGTGATAAATTTTATTATATTTTGTATATAGATTCATATTTTTATTTATACAAATCAATTTATTATTTTATTTTTGTAAATATTGTATGAACACTAAAGCTTAATTTGTGGCAGATTGTATTAATTCTCTTCAATAAAATAAAGAAAGTGGTTAAACTCGTTTTCTGTGCTGATAAAACATCTAACCTTTTTCCTCCACTATTCCCTCTGAAACTGATAAGGCAATTTTTAAAAAAATTATAACCAAAATTAAAGGTAACTCAACAATGATCTACAGAACTCAGCATCATATTCGGCCTCTCAATTTAAAAATATACCTTTGAAAGGTATTGGGGCAGGTTCCCATGGAAATAATTCCCAGTACATCTGTTTGAAATAATTCGAAAATTAGGCATCCCTTAAAACCTTTTCGGTGTTAATTGCCCTGATTCTAAATTATTAAATTACAGAAGAATCGTTATTCGACTAATTTTATTAAATATTCAGGGAGCAATATTAATTATGGAAGTTGTATATATCAGATGTTTAACATTTTTTATTTATTGATATTGAGATAATATTTAATTATTTATTTATTCTCTACATAAGTTATTTCATTTATTTTTTTAAATTATTTTATTTTCATTTCAGTATATTGAATTTAAATGTGTTGTATATATTAATCATTGGTGTATCACTAAATGTAATTTCAAAATTATATAGTTCTAGCTAAACCTATAAAATAACCTATAACTAAAAGTATAACAAATATATATTTTATTTTATGTTTAACCATCTTCAATGATATTTTGGCACCAACCAATAGATGTAGATATGTTCAGACCACATTGGTTGTACTTTACATATATAATAGATAAGATAAATAGATAAGAACAATTCAAGTATTTGACATAATAACTTTCATTGGTTTTTACTTTAGAACAATGAAACAAGCGGTAAAAGTTATTTAATTGCGAATACTTAATCCCCTGAATCAATTAGCAGAAGGAGAACTGAAGCAGAAACCACATCCCGTGAAAGTAGCCCGAGTTGAGAAAGGCCCTGACCGCTACCGCAGATTACGATCATGTAACAAGTTGGAAATTGTTAGTGGAAGTTGGTCCTGGCGGCTCTAGCTGTTAGGCCACTTAAGGGCTACACAGCGGTTCTAGGCTCGTATATCACGGGGCTATGTGAGCTGGGGAATAATCTCCTCCAAAGGGAGGGAAAGAAAACCTCTTTGGAAATGGATGAACCCCAGGAGTCGTCCGGAGTGCCTTTTATTGTAGCCTACGAGTGGACACTCCAGTTCTGTAATGACGGCTTTCTAGGTCAACTCGAGGAGGTGTCATCAAGCGAGCTGTAGTTGATGAGAACGATTAGTCTGTCGACGATGGAATAAAGTTTAAAGCTCAATCCCTATAGAAGAGACAAATCCTGTGAATATTCCACCAAGGGAGATGAAATGGTCAGCAATCTGGAAGTCCTGAAGTGGAGTTGGATCCATAATACTTAATTAGGCAAGGTTATGACTGGCAGATTCTTTTTTTTTTTTAAATGTGATGTTTCAAGGTATTCTTTGAGATTTTGAAAATTTAAGTAAATTTATGGAAATCATATATCTTTTAGAATATACTGTTAAATAAACTGCCTCAGAATCGGCGTTGGGTGTAATAAAACTCAAGTAAATTTAAGTAATGCAATTTTTTTTTAAACAATATTCATATTAACTAAAACCATAATTAGATATACTAATTAAGATATTAAATTATTATTGTAGTGTACATAAATAACAGAATAACTATGTATTTAGTTGATTATTAATAAATAGTTTTTATTTTTGTACCTATCTTGACAGTTAACCAGACTGTCTTACTCAAAACAATTATAAATGGTCAATCGGTTAATTAATAATCTTCCAACTAAATATAGGTACTAACTACACTGAATACACTGAATAAGTAAACTAAATAGAAAAAAAAATTGTATGTATAGTTAAAAATATACATAAAAACAAATAATCCAAAATTTTTCAATCCCTCAGTAACGAACTGGTTTATTATTCCAAATAATAAAGGTTACTAAAATTCTTACGCTGAACTATAATAATAATAATAATTATTACTTTGTTTATTGATAAGTATTATTACAATCTGCCACAAATTTGGGCAGTGAACACATTCATAACAAAATTAAAAATAAAATAAAAGAAAACGAAATGTAAATAAATAAAATCTATATACAACATAAACAAATAAATAAAATGAACATAATCAAACAATGTAACATAAATTATATACAAGAGCTGGTAGAGCAGGGATCTCCGAGATCCCAGCGCAGCCCTCTCACCACGTCACTGGTAATGAGCCAGTGGAGGCTAAGAAACTGCGCTAAAGCCGCAAACACTCAACTTGAGTGGAGAATCTGGCCATTGCCAGAACTCCAATTGTAGATTTTATTTTACAAAAGGTCTCTTGACCACTGCTGTTTCAAACTTCGAGGTGGATTATAGGGATGGGTGGAACTGGATAAAGATTGAACCAAAGGATTAGGATGATTAGAAAGGTTTGAATGGAATTTTGAGAATTTGGTTGGTATGAGGTCAAGGACAAAAGGGATATGAAGATCATGTTGTAGTGTTCTGTTGGAAACGTAATGGGGTACATTGACTAGGGTTCTAAGGATTTTGGATTGAAAGGATTGGATACGTTTGATGTTCGAAGGTTTTGCTGTTCCCCAAAGTTCATGTCTGTAGGTCAACATAGGTTGAGGATAGTTTTATTAATTAATATTATAAAATTTTAATTCTAATGTTTGTTTACTATTGAGAGATTCGAGATTCTGCTGAGTTGTCTGAATCGTCAGTTTAGCTCTTGTGTTTAAAGTCTAGTATGTTAGTTCCAGGTGAGCCTTTTGTCTAGAATGAATTCAATATATCACACTCTTTCGGATCTGGGTAAAGGAATATTATTAACAGGTGGACAGAAGCTACGGTGGAGGGTGAAAGTCTCTCTTATGCTGAACTAGAGTCTTAGTTCTACATTAATTAAAAATATTTTGTTATATATATTCTTTAATCCATTAGGACTTCACTATATGTTATTTTTATCCTAAGACATTTTTTTACGCCATTTATTTATTACTTTCATTTTCGAACGTTAATCTAAAACTGCATTAATTATTTCAAGTAGAACTTAGTGTGCTACAATTATTATATTGCATTGTAAAGTAAGCTATAGTTATCCATTTGAAAAAAAATATCAACTTACTAAAATACGAATTGAAAACTGTTTATGTTTACTATGTTAGCATTTAACATTGTTTTGAATGATACAGTTAAATTTATTAGTTAATAAATTCATATTTTAGGAAGATGAAATTTTTAAAACAAATTAATTACAATGTTTAAAAATATGATTATTTTTAATGAAAAAATTATAATGCAATTGATTTGTAAATTATTTGTTATGAAGATGGGCAAGTTTGTATTGCCCTACAATTTTAATTTTAATCAATAAACAATTAACAACAGCTTTCTAAATATAAGCTGTGCCATTATTATCATTGAATAAAAATAGGGGCTTGAATAAAAAAGGTAATTATTGCTGCCGACTTGAGAAAGCAGCTTTCTTTAGAATCCCCGAGGCGGCTAGGTTAATTGTTTCCTCCGAGTATTACTAAGCTTTCTATTCTCTTTTCGCATAAAGAACAAGAAAAAAAAAACCTTTTACTTTAAAGGCCTTAGTAATAATTTGTAAATTGCAAAAGATATTTCTGTACCTCAAGGGTAAATCAGACATTGTATCAAATTGTTTTAAGTTTACGTGATTTGTAGCATTATGTTTCCTATCCTGTATGAATATTATCAAAAATTCAATACTTTTACTTACGCATGCTCACATGTACTTTCAACAACACTCCTGTATTCCAAAAAGGCTCTTCCGATTCAGCTCGAAGTAAGAAGAAAGTTGTGGAATATTAAACATGGACTACTATTTACCAATTTCATCCTCACTTTCGTTTAGTTGTGTAAAAGAAAAAAAAAAAGCTGGATACACCTATATGCATTTCAAAAACGGCCCGTTACTATTTTATTTATTATTTAATATTTTATCAAAGATCAACAATCCCATCGATATTATAAGCTTTTTAGAGTAGACTAAAGGCAATATAAAAATCTTAAAATATGATTACGTTTTGCTCTAATAAATAAAATTGGCTAAATGATTAAATTAAAATAGCATGTGACCTCACAATAATATATAAATTTGTAATCTCACAGACAAAGACAGGGACACCATACATGGCGTAAAACAATTAATTATGAACACATGGATTGGGGAAAATTTTTTTAGCATTTTTCAACAACACTTTTCCAAAGCAGTGGTGCCCAAACTGGAGGACCCCAGCCTTTGGCATAGCTGTAGCAAGAGAATCCCACTTCCTCAAAATATTATAAAAATAAATAAAATTTAATTAAAAATAGCAAATATACATTTCAGTATTTGCCTTGCTTTCTTTTTCTGCATATTCACCCGCAACAGGATAATTGAGTCGCAATTTCTAGCTCCTAAAGTGTACCGTGACGAACAGAACAGTTTGGTAACCGATGCTCTGAATGTCCTTTGGCTTTATTCAGTACAAATATATGTACGCCAAGAATACTACGTTTATGATTCATCACTACAGACTTTTAAAAAATTTATTTCGTAACTACCTGCTTAATACCTTAAATTTTATGAAAGTCAGAAAAACTGTAGTACGTCTTATATTCGAACAGGTATGTTACTATACACAGACACGGAACCAAATGTTTTACTTGATGCTGAAAACGTAATATGAGATTTTTCAGTAATTAAAAATTTTAAAAAGATTCTCAAAAGAAATACTTTGTTTAAATATTTTTTACCATTAAACTAAGAAGATATATAGTGTAGGGTCATCAACCTGGTCTGTGAGTAGCCTCCAGAAGGCTGACGGGCCTCAGAAACGCGAGAAGGAAGGAGGGCTAAACGTGGTCTGTTATGAGTAACCACCCATCCAAATACTGACCAGGCTCAACGTGAGTTATCTTCAATTATCTATAGTAAGCTTCATAGTCCACACAGCTATGACGCATATATGTACTTAAATAAATAACTCTTTTATATAAATTTATT
>NW_027114782.1:586359-588789 GCF_000696795.3 Halyomorpha halys | reverse complement strand
TATTCATTTTATATATAATTTCTATAAATATGTTTTATAGATTGTTTTTTTTTTTACTTTTTGCTTAACTGTTAATGATATATTTTTTTAAGGATATTGAGGCTCAGTAAATTATAAAAAACTATATTGTGGCAACGTTTCGAAATTTTATTAACGTTTGGCATGATTATGAGAACAATAAAATCATGAAACGTCGCCTAATTATAGTTATTTTATTATTGACTAAGCCTCTAGATCCTCAAAAATATGTGTATGCTTGTAAAAAATATGCACATGAATGCAGATATTTTGCTATTCTTAAAATTTATAAGTTCCATACTAAAAGTGTTGAAAAAAGCAATTTATGTTTAGAACAGGGTTTATGTTTTGAAATTTTGAATAATGAAAAATTAATTTTAATAGAAGTGTTAATAATTATTAATAAAATATGTAGTATAAGTGCAATATTGTTTAAAATAAAACTATTTAAAAAGGATAAACCATTCTAAAAGTAACAAAATAAAATCTGGGAACGTTCTATTTAATTTTCGAGCTAGCAGCGATACCTAGTGGTGTAACGGCAAACTACCTAGTTCCGAGGTCTTACTGAAGGTGGCGCCACCTACAGAGCCTCCTCCCAGCATAAAGTATATTTTTGTTGTAGATTTATTTATTTTTATATTAATAATTAGATTAAATTATAAAATAAAAGACAATATAGGGGATGTGTTTTGTTCCTTATGATGAGATTTGTTTAGAGACTAGAGATTAAATGTATTTGCCAATTATATGTGCCTAAAGATAGAAATTGGTGATAAAAATTCGTTTCATTTTTTTAATTAAATGAAATAAATGTCTTAAAAGATTTGTTATGTGGAAAAATTAATAAAATTGGAATTGATTAATTTTAAAAAATAAATAGAATTCTTTTTTGGAAAAAAAAAGAAAGAAGAATTTGATGAATGCACTATTTCATTGCTCACCAAATGAGTATTTCAAAACAAACAAAGAAATAATTTTAGAAGTATTTCTAGTATATAGATTAGATATTATAAAGTATAGAATGAGTGATTTATAATAAATATGTATATAAGCAATCTTTTGAGTGATTCGCAAAAAACATACCGTTCAATTTAGTTTATGCAAAATATTATAAAGTTTAAATCAATATAAGTATTCTTTCTGATTACATATATCAATTTATAAAATTTTATTTAAACGAATCTTAAAAGGTGTGGAATAGAAACGGTACATAGTGTGAATTGACCTTATTCTGTAAAATAGGTTTAGTTAGTTTTTAGTAACATTAGTTATTGTTTCTTTGTCATTGTTTCTTAATGATTCAATATGCCAGATTTTTGTACATAATACTGGAATAACATTAACCTTTGATGAGAACACTCTTAGAGAACCCTGGAACCCCAGTTTTGGTTATCCATTAAGCCCGAGATACACCGTGAGGAACAACAAGTTGACGCTGGCCCTTTGGAACCACAGAGCGTTAGGAACTCGATCCTTCAATGTCGAAGGCTGTACACCGAACCCACTTAGCATCCAGTTCTTGGCTATAGTCTCCTGATCTATCGCTTCCAGGGAAAACAACTTCGTCCCTCCAGATATATATCCATGTTTGTCCAGATTGCTCCAGTCCGACTTCTTTTGCTAGTTCAAAGTTGTTTATAAAGCTGAGAAATAGGTCGATATCGAAGGGTGGAATAACAAATTTAAAAAAAAAAAAGTACTTATTTATCTTTAACTTGATCTACCCCCAAAGTTAAACCCGCAACAAATTCAGATTGGAAGTGAAACCTCTTTCATTCAAATGATCAAACATGACCAATTTCTGATCTCATTAATAACATACTATCGAAAAATGTAATAAAAAAAAACAAAAGGTCTAATTGAGAAAGAAGGTATCTTTAAGTTTCTCCTAAGTCAACTCCAGCATTATTGTACATCTGCAGCTTAAAAAGAACAATCATTCGATAAATAGATAATAGGTTTTCATGGAAATTCGATCAGACAATCCCCACAACTGTGTGGCAGATTGTAATATCTATCAATAAATAAAGTGGTTTTATTGAAAAAAATATATATAATAATAATTATAGTTCCAACGAATGCTAGACATATTTGAAATTACCATTCCTACACAGCTAGTTTTACTTAGCCTTGAAATTAAAAGATAATTTATTTAAATTTCGAATGAGTAGCTATAACGCGAGAGGACCTTTCTTAGAGTTTAAATAATTGAAAAAACTTACTTCAGATAAAATAGGCTTATTTTAGATTAAATACCAGTTCTACGGTAATTTTACTTGGAAAGTTCTGAAGAAATTCTGAAAATTTGCTTTATTTTTTTTAATATATATATAATAACATAACCACTTCTCATTATTTATAGCATTAAATGATGGATAAATGGAAAATACTGTAAAATTTGATGAATAA
>NW_027114782.1:553521-586034 GCF_000696795.3 Halyomorpha halys | reverse complement strand
AAAAAAAAAAAAAAAAAAATGTTTAAATATTCTTTATATAAAGAAAGTAGAATTTAAATTCTATTTATAAATAAATTTAAATATAATCAAAGAATGCTTTCGAAGAGAAGCTAATCCTAACCCTCTAATAAAGTCACATTACCTCTACCGCTTTGTCTCCCCCCTCCTCCTCATCTCCCCTAGCCGAGGTCCCCCAGCAGTTGCAAATTGAATTTTCTTCACAAGATTTTTCCATCCCCTCTTATCCCAGACACTCTGCTATTTCGTACTTCCACTTTCCCAGCACAGCACCACTTGGTTTAGGTATACACTCTATCTTCCTGTTAATAGCAATACAATATTTTGTTCCTCTTCAGTATCCATATTTCCTAATATTATTTAACCCTATCTTATTTTTTAAAAAAAATTAAAGTACAGTATTTTATCGTTATGGTAAAATACAATTTAGGTATTATAAAAGCCAATAAAGAGGACCGTCCGTGAAAATATTCGTTAAAAATTAATATTTTTTTAGCATATCACAGTATTTCATAAATCCTGATTTAGAGAAAAAAGATTTAAAAAAAACATTTTTTTGGCATTTATGGTGTTATATATTAACTAACCAATACCAATATATAAAATGAAATGAAAAATAGTTTATTATTCTGGGACTAGGTCCCTTTAGAATAGTTACAAAGGTAATTTTAATTTTATAACATTTGTTGGCCATATACCAGTGTGGACACACTTAATTATAACTTATATACAGGGAGAAAACAAATTAATTAAAAAACTAACTGACCAAGTAAAAACAAAACAAAAAGTTAGTTTGCAAAATATCTGTACTATTACAATAATGGTAAAGCAAAAGGTAGTTAAATAGAAGGGATTTAAACAAGGAAAGGGTTGGTACATGACGTATGTTAGAGGGAATGGAGTTCCAGAGATATGCAGCTCGCATAAAAAACGATTTATCAAACGCTGAAGTTCTGTGAGGTGGAGGGTTGAAGTCAGATTATATCCAATCCAGGTCCCGTTTACCTGGTAGTACGAGATTGGATATAATATAATACAATATGATACTTAACACTTACCAAAACCTGAAAGGGTTAGATCCAGTGATTGTAGATTCTTCTTTTTGTCAACAAGAAATTGTTTTTTGTCAATAAGGAATATTAAGTGTTACTGCAATCAATAATCCAAAAAGAATATGTCTAAATCAGTCAGTTATGAATTAATAAACCCCCAAATACCAATTGAATATAAATATAAAAATCAAGTATTGGTGTAGTTGTGTTTCATAATTACTAAAATAGCCTAGTTTTAAATTCTAAACCTCATATTTTGTAAATATATTTAAATTTTTCGTTTAATCACAAAACAATAATAATAAATTATATTTTCTAGAGTTAATTTGTTTACTAATAATTAGTCGTATCTTCTTCTCTTCCTCCTTAGTTCCTTTCAGTGTGAAGGTGCTTCTGTCCAGGCAAACCTCTACCTCCTATAACTGTGTTGCAGAGGTGGTAGTGTACTACATTTTTCTTCTTTATCCTATTGGATATCTCTTAGTCTACCATTCTATTCCTGCTGATCACTGTTCCTAGGTAAGTGTATTCGTCCACCAGATAATTAGCCGTATAAACATTAATAATAATAGCATTCCTATAATATTATAAATAGTACTTTTTTAATACTAATAGTAAAAATTATTATAATATTGAATTGGTAAAAAAAGCTGATCATTCCTTATAGGTTAATTTATAACAACGGTTAAATTATTTACTTAGCCTTAAACAAAAAAAAGTATAGTCGAATAAAATTTTCTGAGGAATCATTATTGTTCAAATCTAATCAATTAATATAGATTAAATCGTAGAGGCTACAGACCGTATTATTTGTCCGTATATGGAATACATATTATTAATATTTACAACTGCATGAATAATGATAACATAATAGATGAAACTTCAAAAACAAATGATTAAAAAGTTTAATGAAATTCCAATGAATTAAAAGGTTTACTACATTAATTAAACATACAAAAAAAAAACTAACTTGACAATATCAAATATCCTTCTAGCTACATGTTCCTCCTCTTTTTGTCTTGTTAAAAGGCCAATTGAGAATCTAATATTCAAAAAATCTAAGGAAAGGACGTACTGGTATTGGTAATGGTGTTTGGCGGGAGGAACAAGTCCGGCAAGTGGGCCTAGAGATCATTTTTGCCAACCCCTGGCGGTGGGAGTGTCAAGATTAATTCTTCGGGACCGCCGAAAAATGAATATTAACTTCCCCAGGTGGGAATCGAACCCACAACGTTCCGAACCGAGGGCACTTGAAACCAGCGCTCCAACTAGCACGGCCATCACGTCCTTAGGAAAAGACTTATACCACGAACTTCATCAGATCCTCGATCTTCTTTTCATCGACTGTTTCCTTTTTCTTGCTGGTTCGCTTTTACTGTTAGCAGAACAAGAAAAATATAATTCGACGTATCTATCAATTACGTTCTATTCGAGCACATCTTTCGTTTCTGAAATAACCGATTCCAATATTGATTATAATAATATTTTGAATTTAGTATATTTTAATGATGATTTCAGTGCTGAATTAAGCGAAACTGAAGAAACTATTAAACATGTTCGAACTTATTTGATAACTTTAGTATCTCTTTTCTGGTAAAGTATAATACCATTTAGAACATTCAACAGAATCATAAGCTTTTTTTAATATAAATTCAAAGCAGGTGAAAGATACCTCCGCTTTTCATCCTTATGTTGTAAAAGAAATACTCAACCATTAGTAAATATGTAAAATTCAATTAATCGATTTATATGTGAGAAAGTATCAGAATAAAAAATATTAAACGTGTATAAATAAATAACTTATCTTATAATTATGAAAGCTAATTTCTGACACGAACGAACGCTTAGCCTTTATTTTTAACGTCCCATGAATACATGAAAAGAACATAATCTATAACCACTATCATTTATTGAGGGAGATTACTCTAGTTATGTGGAACATGCACCTTTTGTGTACGTGTACAAAGAAGCAATGCCTGTCATAAAGTCCTATTGGTACACAGGGCCAACACCGTTCACCAATCTCGTACACAACTTTTTCAATTTCCTCTGATGACAGGCTGTTCCTGGAATATCATCGGAGGAAGTCCCCTTACCACCCCTCCTCCACCACTACTCCTTCCCCTCCCCACTTCAAATTGGAAAAAATTTTCCCAACAAGGCAGATCCCCACTTCATCGAGTCCTGTCAATTCAACCTCAACCTCGGAAGGCGATAAAAGCCTTAGAGTCTAAAGTGGCCACTGGTGAATTTCCGAGCAATAAACCGCATCGTAGTTCATCACGTTTCAATTTATGAATCTCCTTCAACAACCAAAAATTAAATTATATTAATATTAAATTTCTAAATTAATTTCTAGTTCAACTTAGAGTTCTATGTGTGTACATATCTATCGTGAAGTTGCAAGTCACCTAAGAGATTACCGTGGGACATTTTTGAGTGTAGTTAGTGCCTTTTGTTTCTCTTATCAGTAAAACAAAGAAAACAAAACACACAATTCTTTTAAAATAGTGCAAATTTAAATTGGATAGAAAAAGGCAGTTAAGGTAATTCCCTAGTTGAAACAAGTATTATTACTACACAATTGCAATATATATATATATATATATATATACTGCAGTGGGTACTTTGATCCAGTCTAGCGTTGTTGCGTGTGCTTCTGCAAGAGAGACTGGTAGTGGAGTGTGTCTGGAGGTGGAGAATTCCCCTCTGTGGGAGGTACGTTCTCGACCCCATTTAGATTTAATGCTTCCAGGTTCAAGACTGCTCTTCTAACGATACCGTTGCCATTAGCATACATTATTAAAAAAAAAATGAGAGAATAAAAATTGAAGATGACAAAATAACAACAAAAAATTCTTCTTAAAAGAAAAAATTACTCCGGTATCTAAAGTTTCCCGCTTTCGGCACCAGTTAAGTATCGGGGAAAGCAAAATGTCAAAAAAGAGAAGAAGGATTAAGATCTTACACGCTTGAACTGCTGTAACATTCTGGCTTTATTGGGTTCGGTACACCTCTTTACATACATTCGATCAGCTGATCTCCTCAGTCAGCTGACATCAAAGTATCAGCTGACTAAGGCTGTAACTTATATATATTATGCTGATTACGAATTTTAGCTTTGTGAACTCCTATTTTCTTCAGAAATATATTTGAAAAATCGCTAAAAGCTATGCAAATTACTTTTTTTACCCATAGCATGAAAGTCTTGGATATTTCTAGTAGCATTAAAGTATAATAAATTAAGAAAGAGAAAAATTCACTACATGTTTTATTTATAATACTTTTCGTTCCAGGCACCATTTGGAGCAACCACTGGGAATTTCATTGGGCACGTTAAAATATGTACTCTGAAACGTATTAAAGAAGTCAACAAGTTGTAAAAAGAAAAAAGAACATTTATGTCTCCTACGATGTTGATTAAGAATTTATAATTTTTGATCTCAATTTTTTTCCATAATGCAACATTTTAATTTTTTTTTAATAACTTAAAACAACTTTGAACTGTACAAAAATATAATTTAACTAAATGGAGACCAGAATTGGAGGTTCAGTATTTAGAAAATTTGTAACCAGGTCCTCAAAAAAAAAAAAAAAAAAATTAAGGACTTCTACTGAAACTGAGGGCAGTTTCTAGGAACATCTTATTTCTATTCATATTTGAATAGACTACATTCCGTAATTTCAATTCGCACTCAATTTTAATGTGAACTAAAAATATAATTAGACTCGAATTCTCAAAAAAGAAAAAGAAAACTGGTAATTTTATCGTTTTATAAATAAGTAGCGCTTCCGGTCCGTTAATTTTATAGAAACACTTTCTGTCACACCCCTCTTAACCCCTGTCACACTATACACCTACCTTAATATATAATTTCAATTTCATCGAAATTTTGCGCGATTTTAACACTTTTCCCTCCAGTACATTCCACTTATACGTTATTAAAAATGTTAGGATTTTAATCATGCT
Source organism: Halyomorpha halys (assembly GCF_000696795.3). Taxonomy (NCBI): domain Eukaryota; kingdom Metazoa; phylum Arthropoda; class Insecta; order Hemiptera; family Pentatomidae; genus Halyomorpha; species Halyomorpha halys. Next base: position 580,994 of record NW_027114782.1, on the reverse strand, counting down.
TAATTTGGTTGACATCAATCCTTCTGGAAAATACAAATTTTTCAAGCTATTGGTGAAAAACAAAAAAAGATTTATTATGAATGTTAATTTTTTTGTCATATTCCATTGAAATTGGAGGTCGTGAAGTTAATATTCATAATTAGCATTCCCCAAATCATGAACGAGCAAATTTTTCTAACTTCTTCCAAACTTTTCACCGTGATCCCTTTCTGGCCCCTAGTTGACTGGACTAAAAGCCTCCCTCACAATAAGTGGCCATTTTAACACAAAAGGATTTTTTCTTTTAAATCCGACAGGTTCAAACAAAAAATGTCTTCAGCTTTATGAAATTGTAATTCATGGTAGTGGGATATATAAACTATTAGTGGCTATATTTAAATAATATTTTTTGTTTTAGTTGTTATTATTTTTATTATATTACCATTAAATGACCACTAGCCCACTAATAGGAAACCTAGATTCCACAATATTTTAAATATATTTTCGTTTCACATTTATTTTTTCAAATTTAATAACAATAAAAGCTGACATCCCAACCCACCCTAACACAGTCCTAACAACATACGCTGATGACACATGTATACTTTCTGTAAACAACGACCCAACTAATGCATCACAAACACTACAGGCACACATAACATCTATTGAAGAATGGTGTAAAAACTGGAGAATCAAAATAAATCCTGAAAAATCCCACCAGATCACCTTTACTCTCCGTCGTAAACCTCTGCCCTCCTGTCCTACTGTATCCTTTCTAGATACACCACTAACACCTGTTGAGCAGATTCGATACTTAGGACTCCATCTTGACAAGAGACTTACTTGGAATCCACACACAAGACTGAAACGACAAGAAACTGCTCGTAGATTCCGATTGCTACAACACTTACTTGACAAACGCTCTAAACTTCCCATTCATTACAAAAGATTAGTATACACTTCAATAACCAGACCAATTTGGACATATGGAGTTGAGCTCTGGGGCTCCACCAAACCATCAAATTCTTCCCGCATCCAATCGTTACAATCCAAAATCCTACGTAAAATCGTTGATGCTCCTTATTACGTCACAAATAAACTCATTCATAAAGACCTTAACATCCCATTCGTTGCAGATTTGACCCAAAACAGATATGCGTCTTTTTATTCCAAACTCCTTAACTATCCTAACCCATTAATTCTTAATCTTTCATCCTTAACAATCCCTGATAATCCTCCGAGGCGTCTGAAAAGAAGATGGCCACGGGACCTTCTAGTTTAAATTAATGTTTGAAGTACCACCAATGGGTGGTTCCTTCCCAAGATTTTCAAGTGTATATGAAACATACTACATATTTACCTGTTGTATTATTTTGTACAGTTGTAAATTACAATAAATAAATAATAAAAAAAAAAAAATAACAATAAAATAAAATGTTTAACAAAAAACAGGTCATGTCAGGAACAAATTTTTAGCCTTAAGCTGTTGATCAAACAATATAGGAATACAATTAAAAAGAACCTTTTTTATCTCTTTCGTCGAATTTGAAAAGGTATATGATTCGGTAGATAGGAAAACCCTACTGGAAGTGCTAAAAGAATACGGGGTTGACCAGAGAATTGATAGAGCTGACGATGACAGGGACTGCTCTAAAGTAAAATTTCAAGGAAGCAAAAGCAAACCATTTCATTTCAAAACGGGACTCAGGGAGACGGGTTGTCTCCAGTGATCTTTAACGTGGCACTGGACAAGAACATGAAGGAGTTATGGAAAATCAGCAATTCCGAAGCATCCCTAAGGACTAAGAACAATAATCTCAAAATTAAATGCCTCGCCAACGTGGAAGACCCCCAGCCCTTTTAGCGGATACAGAAGAAGAGGCAATCGTCCAAATAAACACCCTCTCGGAAATAGCGGGGAAAACAAGCTTACAGATATCTTTTGAGAAGACGGAACTGATGACCACGGGCGCGGGTTTTAAGAAGAAAACGGTTGAAACGAAATGTGGAACAATTAAAGTGATTCAGAGATTATGACTTACATAAATACATGATTATGAGACTACATTGGAAAAATCATATGCAGCAATGGGTCGGAGAGAGAAGGGTTACCAGAAGAGAAAGGGTCACCAAAATAGTGAAATTAAACTTTGCCACCAGTAATTTTTATAACAAGAAGAACATATCTATTAAATCTAAGATACGACATTATAACACGGTCATCAATCCAATGATACTCTATTGAACGGAAACCTGAAGACTCTACCCAGCCTAGAGGAGCTTGTGAAAATAGAAAGAAGATTTCTCAGAAGGATCTACAGACATAAGATCCTGAAGGATACAGGTTGATGTCGAATCAAGGAAACAACAGACCTAGAAACTAACGTTAGGGTGGAAAGGCTGAGGTTCTATCGACACATGAGGATGAAACCTGAAAGACTAAACCATAGACCTTTTCAACGAATTTGTCACAAAAATTCAACAAGATATTTCAAGCAAGTAAGATATGATGTGGAACAAGTGGGGCTGACGGACCGGCATTGTTTAGACAGAGAGGAGTACAGAAGGACGCTCAAGGGAGTGAAGGTTCTTGTGGGAAAATAGCCCTCCAGAAAGGGTCTTGCGTGGTCTGAAGAAAGAAAATATAGACAAGCAGAGCTCATGAGGGGCATATGGGAGAAGAGGAAGCAGATGAACAATAAGCATTAGAATTATGATATGCGATTTTCGTGACAAAAAAAAAAAATGTTTTTTCATTTGAGAACACATTTTCCTGTTTCCTAGAGCCACCTAAATTGAGAAATTAATGAAGTTGTAGTATTTTGAACAATTTATTTTATGTTCTCCTCTTTTTTTTTATATTTTTTTAGAAACTCTTAATAAAATTAATAAGCTCACGATTTCTTTTAATACTACCCCAAATGTATCGTAATAAAATTTAAAAACAATTATTATACAAAGTGTTATTAGTCGTCAAACAATAATGTTCTGTATTTGAAATAATATCCTGTCCTGCTTGATTTACTAGCGTGCAGTTCAAGAGAAAATAAAGTTTCCGCGTTGTAGCTACAGTGGATGCTGGAAAAAGATAATGATTAAAAGACCTATTTACAGATATGTGTAAATTTTGCATCAAATCATTATATACATCATGTTAAGCAATATGTATAAGATAATACATTAAAACAAAAATAAGATATTGAGCTTCAATATCAATCGGTAATATGCAAATAGTACAAAAAAAAATCAGTACATAGAGACATATGATTGGTACGAGAGAAGAACTATTACTGAATAACTGGAGCTAAAACTACATTCGGGTTATAAAAAGCCACGTTTTAACGGGAGTCCACTGTATTTTTTTTTTTTAGTTTCAATATAATTTTTATGTTTGGGAAGTTGTGTTCTTTGCCTTAAAATATTTCCCCTTAATTATTTCCTTCAAGTATTTAAAAACCTAATTAAACAATACTTATCCAATATCGTGAATTGGTGGGTTTCATCGAAAATGATAATTTAGTAATAAGTGATAACATCAAAAATAACTATTCAACTAACAATTTTTGTCGAGCTCAGCTAGGTCCAATTGTTGATTGTAATAACTAAAAGTAAAAATAGAAATAAATGAATTTTTTAAAAATAATTTTGCTGTGTAGTATTATATTATGTTGTATTATATATTGTATCTGAAATTAGTAATAGAGAAAATAGAACAAATTCACACCATACTTAAACTATATGTAACTTATATGATAACAAAATAATAAGTTGATTAAAATAAATAAAAAATAAAAAAATTAAACTTAAAGTAAAATAAAATCTTAAACATATCCATTCATATTTTAAATATTTACATTTAGTCTGTCGAAGTCCGAACCAAGCTTGCCCCCCCCCCCAGTTGTGAATGAAATAGCAGAACTCCAGAGGATCCCGGCGCTTCTCTGTCTACTGTATCAATAGTTTTGAAAAATGGTGTTAACCCTAGAATAATAAATTAACTTAATCTGACACTCTGGGGTGTGATACACCCCAACATATGAATTGGTATAAAATATAAGTGATATAACCTCCAATGCTTATAATGCATTTTAAAATAACTAAGTGGTCTAGGTAACAAAAATAAATCATTTCAAAATGGGTTATGTACATATGCATTTCCAAAAATCACATATTGTAAAATTTTACGAGCCAACTAGCTAAAAAATGAATACAAATTAATTGTTGTTCCTAAATAAAATAAATAATTGTATGGCTCTTAAATACAGATAAATACGAAGTAAATGAATCATAAAACGAGGCGGAAAAGTCATTTTTTAAATTAAAAATGAATAAAATACATAGTGGGGGCCCCGAAGGGACCTCTTTCACACACTGCACTGCAAACATATTGCCGCCCTGTGTTCATTGCAAATAGCACTCTTACATTGCAGACATGTCAATTTCGTCTTCCTGTCCTTTCCCCTTTCACAAAAAGAATACCTTACTTGTTTCTCTAAGATCGTATATTTATTTATTTGCGTATCTATTCCTAAAATGTCATCAATACCTAGGCGCAGTGACCGACGAAGTGCCTCTGCCTGTAGCCTTCTCTTTAGGCAGGGTTCCAGAAGTGAATATCCCAGACCAAAAAGGAAGTCTTTGCGTTTCATTTTATTTTCCCACTTTACCAGAGTAAGCAGTATGATATTCAGTAACAGTATGTTCACTCCGAAATGATCCAACATCAATGGAGTGGCCACCTCCTTTTTTTTATGGCCATTGAGGACGCCTTACACATTTGGTCAAAAGTATCAGTTCATCCTTTATTCAAATTATAACCATGTATGACTTATGGTTTACCAGATTCTTCAATGACTGCATCATCTTGCATTGTTGGTTGGGTGTCATTAGCCTTCCTCTCTTGCCTATTTAGTTTATCAACATATCTCAAGCAGTATGAGAGGAAGCTGAACCAATTCATGAATATGGTGTGTCGAAATAAAGGACGGTCCCTTTTTGTAGAGAAAATCTCCTCTATTGAGAGTTTACGGGATTTATTATTTACCTACACTAAGGACACTATGGGGTGTGAGATACCCCAAGACTAGTTCAAATCACAATAAATAGCAAAACAAGACTGACACATGGCAGCAGATAATCAGAATCAATTATGTTATGAATGACAGTTATTTACATGGCGGGGTTTAGCAAAAGAGGTACACATGTAGGAATTATTCAAAATTTAAAAAGTGCTGGGGTATGTGACACCCTAGTGTGTCGTTCTAGGGTTAAGAAAAAAAACATTATTTATCTTTCTCTAATGGTTTATGGATAAAAACTATATGGGTGAAGAAAGACTAGATTACGTAACTATCCAACTAAAAAAATTCTCAAAGAAAAAATAATAATTAGTAAATAGATCACATAAACTATTTAATGTAATTTACGTAATTAAAATTTATAATGTGTGAAATGCGCACAAGACGAAAGGTACAGAATCCCCTTAAACTTTCAGTGTATCGAAAACATTATGTTGTGGACTCGACGGTTACAGACTGGATAAGCAAAAGAGGTAAATTTTATAGCGTAGATAGTAAAGGAAGGAGGTGATCAGTATACAGGAGGTGTCCTGTGGGGAGGAGGTGCCAGGATTGACTTAGGGGTTGGAATCCTTAAGGACTTCCACTGACGATATGTTGGCTTAGGGTGTCCACAGTATGTTCTGGGTTCATACCACGATTGTAGAGAGAACATCTCTAATGAGATTAGATCATGCTAGAATAATTCACCTTTTAATATTTTTAAAAACAAAAAAATTTATTAAACTATAAATGACCGTTTCGATGTATTTTTTAAATATTAACACTATATTATAAACAACACATGGGTACGAATTAATATGGACGGCCAAATTGGGATATGAACGGATTATGAAACATGCTTATTTCCATATAATGTTTTAATTTTTACATTATAATGAACACAACAATATTTTATTCAAACAATCCCATACCTTAATATAATAAGTTTTAAAATTATTTAAGGGGATAGAGGATCCTTAAGTTAATTAATGAAGACATCAACATAGACAGTACGACAGGGCATAATCTGCATCTAATGATGCTCTTTCGTGAGGTACCGTTAATCGAGAGTATTTCGCTAAGATTTCAGTTTTTATAATTGGTTTTTATTATTCTAGTAGTGGAAATGACCCAATGGTTGACATTTTAAGGAGAGCTCACATTTCTATCATACGTTTTCCCTTTAATTTTTGAAAAAAATAAAAATAAAAACTTTGAATATATCAATATTTGTCGACTCATACGATTTGAAATGAATAAAAACAAATTTTAAAACATTACATATTAAAAAAATAAATAAACGCAACCTTACTGTTCCTAATATTGACATGTCTGAAGTTGGCCTGTGCCAAAATTTAACTTTTCTCTTTCAAAGGATGACAATAGAGGAAGGACTTTTATTTTAGAAATAGTAGGAACAATACAATATTAATAAAATTTTAAGTATTTAAATACAAATAAAGAGATCTTATTCGAATTAAAAAAAAAAAAAAAAAATAGGTACATAAATAATTTTTAACATAGGTATAGGAACTATGAAGACGAAAAGGTCAGGGTTCTAATTTTTCCATGCACAGACGGTGGTTCTGGAAATTTATATTATAATATTTGTTCTTCATTTTCTTCTTTGGCTCTACAGTCTAAGATGGATTTTGGCCTCCTGGAATCTTTTATCCAACGTTCCAAATACAAGAGTATGACTAAGTTTACAAGTAATTAGCCTCCTAGACATTTGAAAAATATTGTCATCGGCAGAAAAAAGAGTTTTTAGTTAATTGAAAGCAACAAGGGACCTTTCTTCAACTTCATTCCTAGAATGGGTCATCACTAAATTTTATCTTTCATTCAACCACTTTCAGATCTAGCTACCTAACTCTTTTGGATAGTTTTCCGCGATATGTTATGTAGCTCGTCCATATTTGTATACCACGAGTGGAGGAACTTTCATACCTGCAGCATTTGCATAGATTAGGATTGTTGGAAATTCTTTCACGTCTGAGTTTATTTGCGTGTAAATCGACTTGTTCCATTCTTCGCTAAAACTTGTCAGACAATAAATAGTTTGTTTGCTTATGGAATAGCTAGAATATTTTTATTTTCTCCAGGGCATTTTTTCTAATAAACAAAAATACAGAGTATTCTAATCGAATGGAATGTTATTTATAACAATTTTACCACAAACAGAGGTTTGTGAAGTTCAGTAAGCAGGAAACCGTAAAAAGTTAGCTGTTAATATTTGTAACAGACAGTCAACATTGGAAAACACTTAAAGTTTCACTCATTAAAAATGAATGATATCAAGACAAATAGGTTCCTAATGAAAACCCAACTTAAATTTTGAGTAGACATCACTAACAGACATGTTCCTAATATTGACACTACTTCACTATCAAGATTTCTTTTGCTAACATATTTCATACTTTAGCAATCCTAAATTCAAGTGTCATTAGGTTCTTAGAATTAACAGAAAACTATTTAATGCATGCATTAAAAAACAAAAATCTTATGAAATATTATTTTCTTCTTATAAAATTCACTAAGGAAGTCTCTTCGTGTTATTAACAGAGCTGCACAGTTGATATTGTTAGCCAAGATTATTCTTCAACCATTGCTATTTCTATTACCAATAGTTTTTTATGAATTCTTTTCATCTAACTGTTATCCTTCAAACTTAAATTTGAAGAGTCCAATTAAGGAACCGTGTCAAAAATTGGGTCATTTGCCCTACCTCTAATCTATTTATTCATATTATAAAGAAGTAATAATATGAATTCATCAAATAAGAAGGCCAAGAAAGGGTTAAGAATAATATAATTAAGAGTTGCAAATTTGTGTGCTGAATATGGATGAACCAATAAAAATTTAATGTTTCCATTAATATACCAACAGCTATCTGATGGCCAAAAAAATCGCACCATCATTGCCCAACAGTTTTATCTGTAAGACATATCATTTAAGAGTGTCCCAAGTAAACACGAGAAATGGCCAAGTTCCAAGTTCCCCGGTCACTTGCACAAGAGCTAGGTAGCAATTAGAAAAAACTCTTCGAAATTATCAAAAGCCATTGATCGATCAATATAATATTATACCAATAAGTTATAAATAAATAGCAACTATGTGAAAATAATCACAATTAGCTTTTGGCCCCCCCCAAAAAAAAAAAAAATGTTAACTTTAAAACATAAAAAATAAGCAAAATTACACATATTTTGACCATCGAACATTGATAAATAATTTCATATGCATGGTTTTTGGTACTTGAAATAAACATTGCTACGTATTACTCATGGTTAGTCGAAAAATTTAATTCCGAATCCATCCTTATCCCGTAAGTCTTGGAGGTTTTATTTCCTAGCTTTATGAATTCCAGCTATATAAAGAGAACCGACAAAAGTTTTTATCTCCTTTTTATCTGTATTCTAGTTTAATTTTATATATTTCATTCATTTTCAAAGATCAGGTTACCATAACTACGATAAGGTGAAACCATTTCACAATAATTAAAAAGTTTTTTTAATGAGGTTGCCTCCACGGTTATGTCTAGAGTAATATGAAGTAGCATACACGATTAAAGACACGTACGTACGCAAGCAAAGTTTTGATTATGTTGATTAAAAATCTGACATGTTGCATCTATCATACAACTTTCCCTTACTCTCTACTTAGAGTTGAAATTAATTCTTGCTTGATTCAAAAACAGATATTTCTATGTTATTCACTGTAGCAATATTTTGTTGACTCTAATATCAATAGATTTTAATAAAGCAATTATAATAATATTTCCCGTTTATAAATTTGAACATTTTCCGTTTGCAAAAAATATGATAATATTTACTGAAATATGATAATATAACAGTTTACTAAAGTTCACATTCAGCTATTAATCAATTTTTTTATTGCAAATTATTATAAAATCAACATTGAAATTACTAAGAATGATTTTATGTACTTATTCATAGTTATGTAATATTATATAACTATTTCGACATAAAAATATTATCAGACATAAAAAAGGGAAATTTAAATTTCAAACTCGTGTTAATAATGGCTTTTTATGCATTATTTGTTATTATACATTACCCTCTACGACATTCTATAATTTTTTTTTTCTCCAAAGTCTTATGGAAATCTATTCTAATTTTCAAAAATGTGATTACATCTTGGAAAAATTGTTGTTCTTTTTATCCCCATAAGACAATTATCAAATACTTTCAAATTAAAAATTTGTCTATTTGAGATTACTAATAAAAATGTGAAATGGTTGATAATTACAAATATCGATTATAGAAAGTTACACATCCAGTCAGTCGATTTTATCGACAAATTTTATCTGAATCCCAGGCACACAGCTGCTCTATTATGCAATAACAGTTTCGTGCGACTTTTCGTTTTTGAGCAAGACTAATTGCATTAACACATAGAATATTTTATGTGACTTCGTTTTTTGATCTCAACGGATCTCAAAAGATTTTTTTCACTCGAAAAGTCGAATTAAATCTTCCCCATAATGCATATTTCATTTATAATATTAATGATAATTTTCATTTTTTCTGGGACTAGTCCCTTTACAATAATATTACAGAAATCGACAACAGTCATTAGGGCCTTAGAGTATAATAAAATAATTAAAAGAAAAAATTAACTCAGAGAAAATCTAAAAAATATATAACAAAGATGATTAATTTGGAAAGAAAAAAAAAATAAGAACAATTGCAAAAAAATGGTGAAATAAAAAAGAAAAGAAAACAGATAAAACTAAACCATATACCATCTTATAAATCATATATAACTTTTAATAATATAATGGAATAAGAATCAAACATAGATGAACTAAAAAGTTCTTTGTTTATAGTTTTAAATTGTTATTCTGCGGGAATTAGATCAACAGTGGGTGATTAATGATGCAGATAGTTACATGATTAAAGGCATACAGGTAAGTAAATGTAAATATTGATTTAAGTAGCCCTGTTCTCCGTGTAGCTTAGAAAATGTCGAAGGTTTTTAAAAATTAATGTTTATCAAGATTTAATCCCAACTTGAATATACCAATGTATTTTGCATAAACGTGAATATTACCGATATTTATTTAGTAATGTATTATTATAAATTATAAGTAGGATAAATTTGGATCATAAACTGAATTCGCCTCTTTTAAATTCATTTTTCTTAACACATTAATGTTAAAAAAAAATAACATTAAACTTAATTGGAGTCCGTTGAATAATTAAAGAGATTGTTTCTGCTAAGCTTTTGATATAAATGAGAATCGATAGTATGAATTAATACATAGCATTCAAACTGTGCACCTGTTCGATACAAGGACATAGGTAAGTCCAATTGGTATTAAAGTACAGTATAATTAAGGACTTTATTTATTATATTATATATTACATATATGACTATATAGTATAGTACCTAATTTTTTATCATAGAAATTATTCAATGAATTACTGAGAAAATTTGTCTATGTTGTTATCTACTATCCAATCACATTACCAAAAAAACATTTTTTAGTTATGAAAAAATAATACGTATATATGATATAAATTAAACTAAATTATTTACTATTGTAATTCATAGGAAGGATGTTTTAAAATCAAAGCAAAGCCGGAAACCAAACGCGGGAAGAGCCGTGGATGGTGCTGCTATCTAACGGTGGGACGTGTAACTGCTTAGGTCGCTATTAGTTCCAACAAACGCCGACAGAGGCCGCGGCCTTCACGGTTGTACATTGGAATTATATTCTGGCTACATTACTATTTTTATTAATTTAATTTTTTTACTGTAATTTTTCATTTCGGAATTACTTATTTTACTTGTGGTAAAAAAAAAAGTCAATAATTACGTAAGCTATATGTATGTTTCTCTCAGAAATATCAGCCTTATAAATAATATTATTACAAATTGAAGAATAAATTTGTATAAAACAAAAAAATAATTAAAAAATGATAATTATCCTTGATAATACTGCATCCAAAATGTAACGCTAAAATCACATCGTTAGAATGTCCAGCCATCTTTCGGAGAAACCCTCATATGTGATGTAATAAAAAATGAACAATTGGGTTGGCTTCAATGAAGATCTTACATTGTCATTAACTAAACCATAGTCTCATCACATAATCCGATTAACTTTTACATTATTTATTCAGTGTGATTAGTGGTTTTTGCTTTCACTTACCTATATATGAAATATGCAATAAGGGAAAGTATTTCGATCGTGCAAAATTTTGAATTCAAATTTGTTTTTTTTTTTTCTAGTTCTTTTTTTATGTATATATTTTTTATAGCCGTAGGCTCTCACGATTTTAATTAATATCAACATTTCAATGTTCTATCAGATAATATTAGATATAAAGATGGAGATATATTATCAGATAGGTCCTTAGCCTCATTGAAATATAAACAATGAATGGATTCAATTATAAACTCAGAGAGGTAAGAGGGAAATAGTTTTTATAGGTAGACAACACATTTACGGAAACAAGAATTGTAACATAATCTTATTATATAAGGTGCGAAAGCCAAAAAGTTTCGAAAAAAAATAATATGTAGCAAATAATGTTCTAGAAAATAACATAGAATGGCAAGAAATGCATAAATAAAAAACGAATTTGGCGTTAATCTCAGACACAAAACAAAATGGTTTCTATTATATGTTGACTAGGCGTTTTGTGCTGCTTAAAACTATTAAAAATTCAATTATAAGTAATGAAAAATGCAATGATTGAATTTTTTAAAATATATGAATCAATATCTATCAAAAATGTTTACAAAACCATTTGTATAAATATTTTAAATAAAAATTATTATTGAATTACTTAAATAGTTTTTAATTCATTATTTTTTTATTTATCCTTAACTATTAATCAACGGTATTCACAATGGGTGCATTATTTTTTTTTTAAGATTCATTTAATACTTATTGTTACACACAGTATATTTGATTAATGAGAATTTTAAATTTTCAAATGTTTGTGTTAACTCATTGAAGGTATCAATGATTGAAACTGAATATCATAACTTAAGCTGCATAACACCGTATATTAGTAAAAAAAAATCATACAATTTAAAAAAAATAAAAATTACACGCTCATCCTAACACATCTTGAAAGAATTCTTATGTCAGAACAAGTGTATCATATTATTATAGAGATGTAAAGGCCCTAAGCGTTGGGCCGTAGGTCCCAGAGCGCCCGGTTCGAAACTTTAGGAGTTCTATTCCTACTTGAGGCAGTTAAATTTATTTCCCCGTGGTCCCGAGAAATGAATCTTTACACCCCCAACTTGGTTTGTACGTGGTGGCAACTCTGCTAGCAGCCAGGGGTTGGCAGAAAGAACCACTAGGCCCACTTGTCGAACTAGTACCCCTCCCCCTCCCCCCCCAGTTGCCAATACCAATATCAATTAATTATATTATTATAAGAAAATAGATAATACAAGTCTGAACATATATTTTAACTGAAATTTAAATCTTTGAAGTCGAAGTTTAATGTTACCTCATTCACTCAAATGATGGGTAGATTCTGATGATGATTTTTAATAGAGGAATATAATGCTTAAAACCCAAAAAAGCATTTCTGGTGGTCATAGAACTCTTTAGATTAGCTGATTAATAAAATTTTTTTTTTAAGTTTTTTTTTTACTATAACTTATAAGCGATGAATCCTTGCGAAAAAATTATAAAACAACAAAATAAAGATCATTAATTTCAACGTCTAATGAGTCACATACATTAATGATATGGTCAAGTATTTAACGGTTTGAATTCGTTGACAGCTACAGAGTATCCTGCGGAGTTATTTACAGTAGTATGATATTATTTAAATGTAAATGACCTGCCTATTAGCAGTTTCTGCTGTCAGCTGACTGAGAGCTTACTGAGCCGGGTGATGGCCCTGTCAGTGAGCCGTGAGCTGTCATGTGAGGGCTGGCGGGTCACCGCCGTCAATCAACAAGATCTACGTCGCCAACGGACATGATAATAATGTCCCGATTCCAATTAAATTAATTCTGCTATTTGTATTTTTATTAGTTTGATCGAGACTGGTAGATTTATCGATAATAACAATAATTATCCAATAAGTCTCAACCTTCTTTATTAAAACATATTACTTTTCCAAAGATCTGTCCATAAAAAAAATCTTAATTTTAGAATCACACAGTCAAACACTGGTTTATGAAACCTTGCAGGTTGTTATGCCCAAGTCAATTTAATATAGTCAAAATAAACCTATATTTGTTAGTATGGGGGTATTCATGATCTTTAGTTTAACATGTTAAATGGAAAAACTTAAGTTAAATGGAGTAATATTTTCTTCTTTTAACAAGTTAAAACGATATAACAAATAATATAGTTAAGAGTCTGTTACTAGGTCTTTTAAATGGAGAATGACGTCACGCAACAGACCAGCTGAGCTCGTCACCATATTGCTTGTTGTCGTGTTAGGTTACTTGATCGTAGTTTGTGTTTTAATTGTGTTAGTATTGTTTTGGATGTTTTTAATACTAATAAACCAAGGAATGACGATAATAACATTGTAATGACAGTTTTCAATTAGCTTGTCTCGATTCTCTTCCTCACATGTAAGAAGAACAACAAAACACTCATAGGCCAAACTTTCATACAACTTCTAATTTTCACTTACTTTAGGCATGTGTAATAAATTACTTTAATCAAAACGTAAATAATAACATGAAATTTTGGAAGAAAAGGTTATAAAACAAGTTGCTCCAAAAATCCGCTAGGAGCTCTTATACATTTAACACTTAAAATGACTTTAAATAGGGCTGCTTACAATCCTATATTATTATAATATTTAACATTATAAAACATTTAAAAAAACCTCATGAATACCCTTAATAATTTTTAATAATAAATTCTAGTCATCACAACATTTGTATTTTACTATCATTAACTTATCATAACACTAAAATATATTTTTTATGAAGAAGATTGAGACTTTTTGGATGATTTTCAATAGTATAAATTACGTTTTTTAAGAAACAATGATAATAAATTAATTCAGCACACGTAACTTAAGTATAACATTACAGAGCATAGAAGGTGGGATTTAAAGACTAAGAACCTCAATTTTGTAATTATTCCGAAGTTTTTTTTATGTGATTGCTTGGTAATTAATTAACCATTAGTCTAATATTTCATAAAATGTTTCAATTCACATTTAATTCATCAACAAGTTTTCAATTCTTCTTCAATTTTTAAAATTTAAAAATGTGTTAAGTTTTTTTATTCCGCTTCTTGATTTCAACTCAAAGTAATTTGTACAGATTGTGTTTTAGTTAGTTGTATTATGTACATCATGATTTTCCTCTTTTCCATTTTTTCTTTTCTATCTTAATTATTTTTTTTTCTTATCTTGTACTTATATTTTGTTTTACTTACTAGGGTAACCCCCTTTGTATGTCTATAGAATATTATTATTGACACGACGGACTGTGAGGATCTAAGGCCTCGTGCGATGTACTAAATACATCCCGCGTTTCATGAAGTGATTTTCATAAGGTGGGTTCGTCACTCCAACGCCTATTTTTGTGAGTGCCACCCATTGGCTAACGGATCGAACAAATTCCCGGGTCTGTGAGTCAGTATTGTAAAATTATATGCTTAAAAAAATGCGGATAGGGCCGGGGACTCGAACTCGCAGAGAGGCGCGTTACCACGATACTACTGTCACCCCATTTATATATGGGAATAATGGTAGCACTAAATATATTTGAAAAAAAATATATTGAGGAACATCTCCATCAGAATAATATTACAGGCTATAAGATGTGAGACATAGAACATAAGAGGAAGCAAATAAATAAATTATAATATAATAATAAATTAAAAAAGTAAAAATAATGTACATACGTTACGCATGCCGTAAATCTGAAAATACACTAAGTTACATGTACTTCAGAGGTGGGTAGAACACTACATCACATTTTAGTTCATGTGGTTCATAAAAAAACAACTAAAATAAATAAATGATAGGTTAAACTAACACCCAATAGTTCGATGTTGGTATCGTTTTGATATACCAAGGGTCTAAATGAAATCTACGAATCACCAAAACTTTTTTTACAGCAATCTTAAATTTTTTTTCCAAAAATCATTAAAAAACTTGAGTAGTTACAACTTACAGAAAATTTCATACTAAAAATATAAGGTTATTGATTTTATAAGCCTGATATTTTCGTTCGTTTCTCACTCTTTAAGTAGTATTCAATATATTTAATTTTATCCCCCACATGAAAAAAATTACTATAAAATCTTGATATTCACTAAAATAAATGCGCTATGAGATGATTCCTGATTAGATTTTTTTTGTTATCTTGGGAACCTTTGAGCGAAAAGAGCTGTTTCAAGGCTCAAATTTATGCCACATCATTGAGGTTTTCAATTTTTTTTTCTAGCACTGAGTTAAAAATAAACAAAACTTTTAGATCATACAATTCATCAATAATTAATTTGGTGTTCATTTTTTATTTTTTAAAACCAATAACATGATCTTTATTCACATGACATTTTTTGTAAATTAATACTTAACACGAGTTTTTAAAAAAAATAAAATCGAGATAGGGGCCAAAAAATCTCATTTTTTCGCTCATTCTAAACTCTCATTGAACGCATTGGTTTCTCAAGGCTACAATTTATTTGTAACACTAACAACTCAGAAAAAAATGCAAAAGTTCTCTTTGTGAGAAGAAGTTCAACCTTGAAAATCTATTTATACAGTGTAAATATATACTTAGAAAAATCAAAAAGTGGGTTTTGATGCATGAGAGCAGTTTGAACATATTTATTTATAGATACTTTTCAAAAGAAATATAATTTTTGATATAATAAAAACTTTTCTTCTGAAACCCTACCTATATTCATGCAACTATTTATTTTCTCATCCAAACTTCTTGAAAACCTATAACTTATACATTAAAAGTATCTTTTTTGGAAAGATTCTTCACGTAGTTTAATTTGTTAGTTGATTTAATTAGGTGATAATTGAGAAAAACTATTAGGCAATAAATTATTAGAAATTGAGTTGGAATGTATGTCATAAGTGTATGGTATTCCCTAGATCTGTGTCATATATTTTTGTGATGAAAATACTAGGCTAGTAAAATGTGCTCAAAATGCTTAATAACCACCCTACATGGCAGATAAAACGGCTATTAAATTAGGTATTTAGATCGGCTTCATAACGCTTCTGATAATGAACAGGCAGAACGAAAGAGAAGACCCGGGGACTTTATTAAATAACGGCTCGGTGACAGGCAATTCCAGCTCCAGTTCTAGTTCCAGTAATATAGTAATCCAGTTATCCAGTTGATTGAAGGGCGGGAGTTTTAATTACAGTCCTCAGATATATCAGCACTGATTGCCGAGTGACTAGCTTAAAATCTAAACACTGAACAAGTGTAAAGTAGCTTTAATCAAGTCATTTGGAGTGAATATTACTCCGTGTAATTTACTAGAACAAACGGAAGGTACAATTAATAATAATAATCTATGAATATAATATACAAATAATTAATATTAGTTAAATTGATCCAACTAAGGAATAGTTAAAACGCAAAGTTAATGTAATTGAAATTCAATCTAAATAATCCAGCAATGTCATAGTGCGATTGATGTTGTCTCGTCTGCATTGGAGCGCAGAATGTACTGTTCGGGAGCCTTTCTTGATGTAGAACAGGCTTTTGATCAAGTCTGGCACCCAGGACTGCTATACAAGATCCGTAAATTCTTACCCTCTACATACTTCCTCATTATCTGTTCTTATCTCTCCAACAGATTATTGCGAATCTTTCCACCTTATATTTCCTTCAATCATGAACAGATTTTGTGTAGGTATCCTACCTTATTTTAACTTCTGCTGAATAGATGGCGTGTGACACTCCATTTGCATCAAAATGATAATGTTGGAGTTCCGCCAACTACTAGTATTAAAGGATTCCACCCCAAGAAAAGGTTCGGACCCACTACTTTAGATAATCAGAGATGTAACAGTAAAAAACAAAAGAATTATTCATTTTTTGAAATATACAACTGTAAAAAAAAAAAATACAACAAATAAATATGATGAAAGTTCAAGAACACGTGATATGGGAAAGGACCAACCCAATGGAGGTACTTTAATCATTCCTTTAAATTAGAAGATCCCGTGGACATCTTCTTTTCAGACGTCTCGGAAGATTATCAGAGATTGTTACGCATCAGAGATTAAGAACTAATGGGCTTAGCCTGGTAAGGATTTTGAAATGAAAGGAATCATATCTACTTCGGGCCAAATCAGTAACGATTGGGATGTTGAGGTCCTTGTGGATAAGTAGGGTTGTGAGTTAATAAGGATAATTAAGGATTTTAAGGAGAATTCTGGATAGCAAGGATTGGATACTGAAGGAATTTTATGGTTTATGAAACATTTTTATGAATATTTCAATTATAAAAAACAGAGTTCAGAAGAATAACTGGATTGTTAAAAAATTGCTCTTTTTGATGACTTCATCTCTCTTACTGGATTTGATAGGTTTTGTTGATCAAAATGATTAGAATATAGTTAAAAAAAGATTTGATTCGACATTGAAATATTGCAAAGTTGATCCAATAGCAGGGCCATACAATAACAACAAAAGAGACAAAGAGGGAAGATAGTACTAATCAACAGGAGATATTAAAGAATAACCTCGCTCTTTCTTTTGGTCGGCAAAAAGAAAAAAAAATACAGCAAAGAAACAACAAGAAAAAAAAACAAGAGACAAAAGGAAGAGGCTTTGTTTATGAGAAGCGTCAGGTACAGGCGGCAAAAAATACCTCAAAAGCGAAGGGCCTTCTCTCCTCGACCCGCTCTGATCTATAATATCGCTTGCGCTCTCCCGCTCTTTACACACCACTGGTTCTTGACCTGTTTGTGACGTCGACAGATAAATAAAATAAGGTAAAACTAATAAAATATATTACTATGAATTGTAATAACATTTATAGAATTGAATTGTAATGCTTATAAAGGAATAGTGAACACTAAATTTGATTCTTAAACTGAAATCAAAGATAAAGATTGTTTAATAAGTACAAATATAATAAGACAAGTGCTCTTACATTTATATTACGCCGGTCAAGAAGTTTATTTTGAAAAATAACAGCAAGGAAGTGTGATTTCAGGATTTATTCCTTTATTTATGGGCGCTAGATTCCTACAAGAACCTGGGACTCCCTAATAATTCTCTCAGGCAATAAGCATCCGCCATCTTCTAATGCCCGTCTTCTTCGAAATATCTTCAACTTCAGGCCGTCTTAACCATACTCTTCTTCTACCACGTCTTGCACTAGGAAGCTTTTTGAGTACGTGCTAAGGAGCCTAATGCGCTGAGCATACGTGATACTTGATCCAGCAATTTTTTATGATTTTCCTGTTTATTTATGACATACGGAGGAGGTTATCTACAGGGTACAATAGATACTATATTCTAATATCACAGTGGGGGTCAAGTTTTATTTTCGTGGGACCGCCACTTATAAGAGAACTTAGAAATAAAAGCAACTCCTTAGATCGGAATCGAACTGGTGCCGCTGCAGTTCTCAGATTGCAAAGACCTATGCCTCAACTCTCCGAGCTACAGACGGCCCTTGGTCCTGCCTGCTATCTGATTTATTCACTTACCTTAACTATTTTCACATAATAAGTCAAATAAAAATATTCCCACTTAGTAAATAACTAATAAATAAAAATTAAGAAATTAGTCGTGATATATACATCCCAATATTATTCAAATTTTTCGGAAAAATTGCTTTGTATTGATTGGCGTTTATGAGTATTACTTTATATTAATTTATTTATTTTTTACCCTCATATGGACGTAAGGGGGTTATCTACAGCAGTGGTACGTGCAGATGCCGCGGTACACTAGGGTGCCCTAAGCGTATGCCAGTGGTGCCGCAAGCAAATGCCACATTCTCAAAATATAACAAAAAAAGGAAATTTTCAGTACATTCCAGCATTTTCTTTGGACTTTTTTTATACATATGCAATCACTCTAAGGGTTATTGTGCTGACGATTTTATTTTTTATAGGTCGACAAGGGTACCGAGGATTATTTTAACCCATTAAGGGTGTGGAGAGAATCCCTTTTAGTCCAAGAAGTGTGCCATGGTGGAAACGACATTTCGAGAACCATTGATCTACAAGTAACCAGCCTATTCTAAGCATTGTGGGAAGGCCAAGTTTTTATTCCATGGGGTCACTACTCTATAAAAGTCGATCCCCACTCCAAGCGAGGCTATTTATAGAAATTTAGGCTATTTAGAGGAAGTTCACTTTAGCGTCCTCCCAGACGTTACGTTAACAGCCTGGAAACTGCAGTGGAGCAGGTTCTTATTAGGATTGGGAGTGTTGACTTTTATTTCGTGGCGGCCCCATAGAATAGAATCTTGTCTCCCCCACTTTGTCATAATAGGTTAGTTACCTGTAGATAACCCTTCTATGAGTAAAAAATGACCAGGAAGGATATAACCCGGATTCGAACCAGCGCTACTTCGTTTTAATTTTAATATTTTAAATGTGAATATGTATATTAGAAATATTGTAAATTTTTGTATTTGATAATCAAAAACAAATAATCTTCTTTCCGTCATTAATAAGTCTCCACCTAGTAAAGATGATAAAGCCCCGCTTAACTTTTGGAGTAACTGACGTTAATTCATATAGAAATTTTACAGTTATATTGAATTTTATATAAAAAAGTGTTGGTTGAATTGTGAAAAGTAAATAATTAAAAGAAAAATCAAATGCTTCAACAGCAATCAAGCAATAAAGGTTATCCTGTAAATGATTAATAAATAGTGAAAAATTATGTGGTTTCTGTGAATAGCATATTTTATTTTTTGGAAAATATGTCCCTTTTTTAAGGGAATTTAAAAACATATATTTATGAAAAAATAATAATAAATGAATATTATGAGATGAAGTGTACAATGAAGTAGTAAGCAATAGTTCCTAAAAATTAATAAATACTAAAATAAATATTTTCTATTAGTATTATTTCATGTATGTCATGAGTACAGATAACCATTGAATAACAAATGCGATTTTGTTTTTAACCCTTATCTTAAGGGGTTAATTTTAGATAACTCCAAGGGATAACCTTGGGGTTACCTAAACATATATTTATGAAAAAATAATAATAAATGAATATTATGAGATGAAGTGTACAATATGTAGTACGCAATAGTTCCTAAAAATTAATATAAAAAATTAAGAAAAAAAAATAATATAATTTTTTTTAACCCTTATCTTAAGGGGTTAATTCTAGATAACCCCTTAAGATAAGGGATCCCTTATAGGGATAACCTTGGGGTTATCTAAAATTAACCTACCTACTCAAACCAAGGTAAGAGGTCAAGTCTACATTTCGTGGGACTGGCACTAATAAAAGTCAGGCTGGATTTGAAGCTGCAGTCAGGAGGCAGTTGCTTAATTCCCTTACTACAAACGGCCCATTTGAAATATTTATTCTAAAGAAGACTTCAATATTTATTTGTTTTAATTTAATTTTTTTTATTTGCAAATTGAAATAGAATACACTGAATGACTAGGATATAACTATAGGAAATCCCCACATAATATTATAAGACTGAGACGTTTTTAATTTTTTGTTGTAAAACATAAGAGAATTTATTAATATAGTAATGTGAATTTGAAAACTGCTATTAACCCAGTGAATATTGAAATTTCTAATTAAACTATTCAATAAAAAATAAGAATTTAATATTTTTATTACATTCCATTTGAATTTAGAAAATGTAACTTATTTTTTACATAATATATATAAATGATCGACCGTATTATTTCAAATTAGAAAGAAGATGGTCGGGGGTGCGGTCGAAAGAAGACAAAAAATAGTTGTAGATCTTCACCAAGGCAAAAAAAAATACAAAACTACAAATATTTTGACTTTGTAGAATAAATAAGATGAAAAAAGGCAAATTAAGGTAGAGTTAAATTAAGTAGATATAAGTAAAAGCAAAAGTAAATATAATATAATCTGGAATCCTCACACAAGACTGAAATGACAGGAAACTCCATGTCGATTTCGACTATTACAGCACTTACTAGACAAACGGTCTAAACTTCCAATTCATTACAAAAGACTGATCAACATGACTGTAATAAGGCCAATCTGGACATATGGAGTTGAGCTTTGGGGCTCCTCTTAACCTTCGAATTGCTCTGGTATCTAATCCTTACAATCCAAAAACCTTCGTAAAATCCTCAATGCTCCTTACTTTGTCACAAATAAAATCATACATAAAGACCTTAATGTTCCCTATGTAACCGATCTAGCCCGAACCAGACATCACTCCTTCCATTATAAACTCCCTAACCACTCAAACCCCTAGTTTTTAACCTTGCATCCCTGACAATACTCCGAGGCGCCTGAAAAGAAGATGGCCACGAGACCTGCTAATGTAAAACGTCATTAGAGTGCTACCAATGGGTATTTTTTCTACACGCCTGTAAAACTCCATTTTAACTAAGATCAAATTTACTGAATGTATTATATAATATACAGTTGTAAATTTCTATAAAAAAAAAAAATACAATATCTACAAAATAGACGAGGAATATTAAAAAAATTACACAAACTATTAATTTAAAAATGAAGAACAGGACGTAATAACACCTAAAAATAGAAAATCAGATATGAGAAAACGAAATGTAACAAACTAAAATATGGAACTTAATTTTATTCGTTACTTATTTTTATTTTGAATCAAAATATAATATTTTAAACATTTTTGTCTTTACTGTTGGGTTTACAGAAATCTGTTTACATTTGGAAACCAGTAAATGTGATGGGACACCAGGTGAATCATATTGCATACGACCTAGAGTGGATTAGGAAAAGGAATAGAAATTTCTAGTCCCACCTTTCACGGCATCGACCGTAAACTTTATTGATCAATAAATATTTTATAGGTATAATATTATTTTCAGGATTTCACATTTCTCAATACGGTTTATAAAGTTCTTTATTCATTCTTCTGCATTCCGCAGTGTCATTTTATTATATGCTCCTAATCATACGCCAGTATTATTAGAAGAAATTGAATATGATGTATAATTTAAATTAATACAAATCCATTTATGTAATATGTTATTATAGTAGATAAAGTTTATTCAAAACATAAGTATTGTCTTGAGATTGAATTATTTTTTAGAGTTCAAAAACTAGCTATTCCTTAACTTTGTATACACACTGTGCATATATGATAAATAGATTGGTCGTATAAGTTGAGACGTACGCAATCAGGGAAAACATTCAAAAATAAAATTCTCCAATTCAAAACCATAATATTTAACTTGGATAGCAAAATTTATTAAATATAGACATATTAATACGGAGTTAGCAAATACAGGCATATTGATATATCCAAAGAGATAATGCCTGGTATAACTTAACATTGATTTGCCATAAAGAGACAGATGAAAGCATTAGCGCGGTTATTGGCTCAGGTGGTTGAGATGCAGGGCTTTGCTATCTGAGAACTTTAGCGGCGCCGGTTCGAATCCAGGTATTGAGTAGCGGACCCACAAAGTGTAAAATTTGACCCCCAACCATAATTAGAATAGGTTGGTCCCCTGTAGATAACCCTCCGTACGTCAGAAATGGCCAGGAATAGGGTAGTAAAAAAATTATGATTGTATCAGAAATGAACTATTATAAAAGTTAAATTAATTTTTTTTTATTTATTTATTTAATGCAATTTACATCTGTACAAAATAATAAATACAGTAAGTAAATCTGTGGAATGTTTCATTTAAACTTAAAAATATTGGGAAGGAATCACCCATTGGTACATGAAGCATTAATATTAATTAAAAGGTCCCGTGGCCATCTTCTTTCCAGACGCCTCGGAGGATTATCCGGGATTGTTAAGGATGAGAGATTAAGAACAAATGGATGGGTGTAAGAGTTTGGAATGAAAAGACGCATATCTTTTTTGGACCAAATCTGCAACGAATGAGAAGTTAAGTATGTTAAATGTTATGTCTTTGTGGATGAATTTTAAATTTTAATTAAGGTGACTACATGACAAAATTAAAAAAATAATAGATGTATTTAATAAATGAGGTAAAATTAATAGTAAGGTATTTCGTTGTATAAATAAATTTTGTTTGATAATTGTTAGAATTGTAAGAATATTAGTAATTGAAAATGAGGTCACACAAACATAGGATAATAATATTACAATAATGGAAGTTATTTTTCACTTCAAAATCTGAATAAAAAGAACAAACAGCAGTCCAGAATACTAACTATTCACTTTTTAACAACCAATTAGTTATACAGTGATCCAATGAGTTATATATAATACTATATAATTAGTAATTATATAGATTATATAAATTAATATATCTGTAAAAATTAAAAAAAAATTTTTTTTTATTTACTCATCTGAAAGGATTTTGGTAGCATTTCAGGTGTAGATCGGAATATACTTTATTTAAAAGTAAGTTAAATACATGATGTTATTCAAACAAGAAAAAATGTTTTCTTAAACGTTGCTTGGAATATCAGGACCATTGTAATGTATTAATGGAGCTACAAATGTACAAGAAAAAAGATATATATTACATAAAAGTATGCTTCAAAATTCTCCTATTAGGATTTGTTATGATGAAATGGATTCAAATATATTCTGGATAAGACCTTTTCACTGCAGTCGTCACGGAAACTGTGTCTGAGATTTATTTATATTAATTTTTATAAAATTAAATTTAGTAGCAGTTTTATTTTCAATAATTTTTAAAAGTTATTGACTAGAAAATTAACTTTATGTAAACAAAATAATGTTTTAAAACTGAATGGTGCATTTCATTGCAGTTTGCATCTTCATGTGGTTCAAAACGACATATGTCAAGTACTGAATGCTCTGCGAGACTTCGACCTGTGTCTGCCTCAAAGGGTGTAGCTAAAGCCTGAAAAGTTTTCACTGACGACATCAATTTGCATCTTGAACAAGGCATTGGTAGCGGCATACAAATTGGAAACTCGTTAATTACACTAATTAAGCCTTCCTATGTAGCAACTTTGATCATTGTATAATTGATATCAGCACGTGCTTCTTCTCGTCGTGATGCGAGAACAAGAACAGAAGTAATTAAGAGGTATTCATATGTAGATAAAAATATATGCTAATACTGTGAAAACTATGGGGCAAAATATATATTTACAAAAATATATTGCGGTGCAGGCAACAACCGATTTTCACTTACATCCCTACTTTAAATTAAAATTAATAATTACTCGTTTGAAACCAACAATTGATTTATTATTCACTAACGCAATACCTTCCATTAATGTATTGTATATCCATATATTGTTAAGTGAAAGATAATAAAATAAAAACACAATTTACACTACACCACTAATTTACATGATATTTTAAATGGGGCTTAGGACTCTCTTAACTGCATCAAATGGTATAAATCGGATCTTTGTGTACAAATTGGAATCGGAGATATATAAAATAAAATGTTTAAGAATTATTCCTTTATTTGAAACTGTCTTTTCATCTAAATATGAAAGATATTGTTATGGCCAGGAAGAAAGGAAATTTATTTTTCCTGTAGTTATAATTACGTTGAATTTGGATTGGAGTGTAAGGATTTAATACTAATATAAACTAATAAGATTTAATATTTTTTACGGTAGAAAAAAAATTTAAAAAATCAAGCCCGAAGATTTATAATTTTTAATTCATATGAAAATAAATTTTTAATTTCAAATGGCGCTAAAACTGAATCTGACTAGATTTTTCCTGAAAAATATTTTTTTTTTGTCTACTTTCATAGGAGGTAATTTCGGTTTTTGTAATTTTGTATACACTATAATTTATTTAATACGATAGTTAATCTCTTGTTTTTACTCTACGACAAACAAACAAACAAAACAACAGTAAAAAGGTGAAAAGTATACTTGTACGTTGTTATTTAAAAGGTAATTTTCTCTTTAATTACTCGTAATCATAAAATATAAGAGTTATTACAGCCTGAAAAGTTGCTGAAAATAGATTTATAGCACTTAATATTAACTTTCGGATTCCTAATATTTTATAATAATTGATTTCATGAAAAATTGTACACCTATCTGTTGAAAAAGTTAATTCATGACATTTCGATAATCAATTCCACTCTGCATGCTTGTAATTACCACACTCACCAATCGTATTTTTAAGAGCTTTAAAATTACACTCATCATCTAAGGAATTTTCAAGTATTATTGAAAATGTTTATAAATAGGCTGAAACCAAAGTAGAGATTTTTATTCCTCTGAGACATCTATAAATTATTTTTTTAGAATAATCAATGGTAAAATACCACAGTTATTACCTTCCAGTGATGGAATTATATATTAAATTTTAAAATTTATACATTTAGTTTTAAAATTATTTTTAAATAGATTATAATTCTATTTTCCCTTTAGGCGACACTATAAGAAACTCTTCTCTTTTTTTTCCATTAGCATCAACACCATTATAATTAATTTACTAATTAGAGGCGGTCGGCTTGAGGGCCATCATTATCTGGGATAGTGATAAGAAAATGGTCGGAGGAGCCAGATATCATCAAATATTCCGGGGGGAGTCTGCCTCCCAAGAATATAAACTCTTGGAGGATACCGATATCCGCCTTATCGATACCGCACAGTCTGCTTTGGGATAATCCCTAGATCCCCATCTGTGAAAGTAGGATTTCGTAATGAGCGTGAATAATATTTAGGAAAAATGAATTTTATCATTCAAATATTATTTATGGGAATAAACTATTTTAAATTTATAAAATATGTTACAATGTACCATTGTTCACATTATAAATTATTGGAAACAATTTCATACGTGAGTAGATTATCTTTACAATAATCTAATTTATAAATCTATTTTAGATGTGAAACTACCATGGCAAGTTACTTAATGTTGTTGTCAGTGGCGTAGTCTAATGGGGCGGGGAGACGGCGGAACTTTATAAAGGCGGCTTCAATATTTTACAATAAATAATATCTTGCAAAAATTTGAACCTTATCGTTTCATGATTTTTTATTTGTAATTTTTAAAATGCACAATGTTATAAATAAGATGTTTCTTGCCCGAATTGTTATTTAAAATTATTATAAATTTTAATTTTTTTTCCTCCTCCCCGATCGGCTGACACTCACGCCACTGGAATTAAAAATTAAAAAAGCAAGGTATTCTTAGAGGAAACTATGTAAGATAATTAATGCATCTATTTAAATTAACTCATCTAGACCCCTTTACCTAAACCGTCCGCATAACATTATTTATGCATGGTAAATTTAAATTTAAAACTGACCTTATTTTAAAGCACACAAAAAATATGACTATTTTCACCTAGAGAATTTTTAGTAACATATTAGAAGGAGACAATTATCATTTTACAGAAACTATTCAAAAATTGTGCTCAAATACTAATTTGGAACACTGATTGCCGACTATTAGACAACTCGTAAGGGCACAAACTATTTAAAGATACTCTTAGTTTTTTTTAAAGTTTAATTATGAAACTAATACCCATATATACCCATTAAATAGTAGCTCCACGAATATGGCAAGATAAAAAGAACTATAAGGTTAAAAAGTAACTTGTTGTTAGAAGTCAACGTGTCAAAGGTAAATATGAAATGTTTAAACTTAATTTTTAAAAAAACAAACAATTTTGGGAAGCTTAGAGCGTTTGTAAAAATATTGGTTTTAAATTCGCTTTTTGGACAAATTTCAAGGAATTAGGTCATATATTATACTAAATACCCATATCAAATCGACTTTTGTCACGACTTTTTGTGTTTAGAAATTTATGGAAACAACAATAACATTATCAAATGAATGAATTTCGTAGCAACTAGAAAAAAAAAAAAGGGCACCTCTGTGAAGACGGTTTTTGGCACAACTTGAAGAGTTCACAATAAAAAATGATTGCAAATCTCCATAACTTTATCAATTTCATGGTTTTCAATCTAATATAGTGTTATTTAATTTGATTCATATTTTTCTCAGTTTAAATAGACCTCAACTGCAGCTGAAAAGGGACATTTTCAGTAGTAACATTTAAAATAATTAGAGATGATTCCACATAAATTCAAGACTCGAGTTGCCAATTCAGATATATCAATCAACACCACTGACGTGGCTGGGAGAGAAGCGCTGGGATCTTCTGGAGCCCTGCCTTCCACACGAGTTGGCTAGGCTTGACTGGGAGTTCCCTTTCAGAATGGAAATATTGTATGTAAGTGTGAATGTGTTTTTATTTTATGGCTACTTAAATTTATTTTTCTTTGTCTTATACTTAAATTATTTTATTTTTATTATGTGATTACTTTTATTTTATTTATACAATAAATAAAATAAAAGTA
>NW_027114782.1:550269-553421 GCF_000696795.3 Halyomorpha halys | reverse complement strand
ATTTTTTTTCTGTTTATTCGGTAACTATTATTATTATTACTTTTATTTTTTTTCTTCTTATATTTCTGTATATATTGTACAAATGATTATTTGAACACTAACACTTAATGCTCTAAATTTGTGGCAGATTGTATTAATTCCGTTCAATAAAATAAATTAATAATAACTAATAACTAATTCAGAAAACTTTTTCTCAAACATGCTATTATCACTTGCCCCCTCTGAAATATCCCACGGTTTTCCCATTCTTAAGAATAGGAATCAAATTAAATCTGAATGCTCAATGACTATGAAGTTTGGATTTTTCTTCTATGGCAATAAATTCAAGTGATACGTTCTACTGTCGGTGGGTGGCCAGACATTTGAAGACGGTGATTGGTATTATTGGCTCCGATATTTCATTTATTTATTCTTATAAATCACTCATGATATTTTAATCTCTTCATGGATTATTTCTTTTTATTTTACTTCTTTTCAATCCTATATCTGTAACCCTCGTTATTCCCGAAAATTGTCTATATTCCATCGATCAGTAATAAAGCCTCAGCTTTACTTTGACTTATATTTTCTACAATTTTATTATATTTTAATATAATCAAGGCAGAATTTTGACCATATTTTGATCTAATCCTGTCTTAATGATCTAATAAACACTCCACCGGTATTAGCCAATGCTAGACTAGTTCTACGGAGACAGCCATTTTCATTTCAGCTAGTACTCTCATCTCATTTTCTTTAGAAAACATTCAGACACCTAAAGCTCCTCAGCG
This sequence comes from Halyomorpha halys, assembly GCF_000696795.3. Lineage (NCBI taxonomy): Eukaryota > Metazoa > Arthropoda > Insecta > Hemiptera > Pentatomidae > Halyomorpha > Halyomorpha halys. The sequence continues at coordinate 552,651 of NW_027114782.1, read as the reverse complement.
TACAAAGCTCGACTAAAAGTACCAAGCCCCAAAGTAATTCTTGAACGAGCCCTAAATCTCTAAGCCTGCCTGACTGGAGCTCTCCTACGCCATACCCTGCTAATTAGTAGAACCCATTAATTCTCATTTGTCTCCAATAACACGACCTGGGAAATAAATTGCTTCGCTAGAAAGGCGACACCGCGTTTTATTTATTAACTTTAGCTTTTTCTCCCGGCTTTAAAATTCTGAGACAGCGCTGTCAGCAGTGCTCTATTTACTGAGGTATCCTTTCAGGATTCAGGTTTGATAGGAGGCGATGGTTCGACAGTTCTAGGCTTCGATCTCAATACAAGCATATGCTTTCAATATTAATTTATCTGGAGATATTAGATTATAATAAAAATTCCAATCAGCTTTAATTTTTCTAAGGCATATTTGAATTGAGGTAGAAGAAAATTATAGAGGATGTAATTATACATAATTTACAGGTAGGAGTATGTCACACAGTGGTGTAAAGTGGGGTTTCATACACTCAAATACCTATAAACGAATTCACCATAATTGGTTCCAGCTTCAAGGAATATTTGTGAGCTGGTAACCTAATCTTATAGATGTATTTCGGCATTGAGAAAAAGTGAGTTTTTACTGGTTGTTATTATTTTTTACTAAACTAATCAACAAAAAATATGTCAGCCAAGTCAATACCAACACAAGTTTGTATACAAATTATCGTTTTTCAAGAGTAGTTTTGTTTCTTGAAAAATGAAAGGCCACTTCCAATTTAATACTGGAAGAATTCGTTTGCGCACATTTCCAATGTGCAAAAATGAGCTATCCTAACCTTGGTGATGAGTATATTTTTCCACAAAAGTGTACATATTAGAGCAACTTTTGGGTAATTTTCATTGACGTATGAAGAAAGAGGCCTTCTTGGAAGGTGTAACCAAAATAAGGTGTGAACAATTATCAGATTAACAACTATTAATCATAGAATAACATTTATTTGAAAACATTATTTTAATGATGGAAAAATTAAGATTTATATTTTTACATCTAAATATATTACCAAAATTTAAAAAAAAAAATGTATAAAAAAATAAATACATGCATTACATTAAATTCAGCACCATGAATAATATAGGAATTTATGAGAATTACAAAAGATTTAAACAATTTAGAGGCGTTTGCCACCACTTACCCAACTTACCACTTACCACTCGCCAAGCGTACTTATCCAAAGTCTGCTTTCAACATTCAAAATTTCAATCCAAGAAATATATTGCACTCTGTCATCTTCCAGTAAAAATACATAGTTTATAATGTGATTTATTATCTTTTATGGTAAAAGAGCAATAAATAAGTAATCATTTAGAGTCATCTTATCAGATGAATAATTTAAGGTCATTTTTACATTGTAATTTTATTTAATCTACCATTCAACTCATAATGTGTACTTCTAAAATAGAAATTCCTGATCAACTAATTTAATAACAAAAAAGGACTGTTATTGAAATAATTAACGCCAATAAGTAACGTGATAATAATTATTTTTACTACTAATATTCTTTAAATTTTCGTAGGGAAAATTTCATTTCATTTTCAATGAAATAAAAATACTTTTAACTGTTGATTCGACGAGTCTAATTTAATTCATCTGCAAAATATATTTTTTATTTACCTATGAAAAAGTTTTTATCATTTTAACTCTACTCTCATAAAAAAAAAAGTAAAGCTATAAATTATGGAGTCAATGAAGTCACCATTGTGATCTAAACTGAAACAAAAGCAGCTTGTGATTTTTTCGTTTCGATATGTAATTTAGATATTAAAGAATAAATAAAAAGTTTGTAAAGCTGCTGATATTTGTAGTTACCTAACAGAAACGTTACTGTCAGTTGCACAAAGAAAACGTGGCAGGCCATTGCAGTACGAGCAAATAACCACAAAGAGTGACAATTTCAGTTGGCAAGAAATAAAAATTACTTATTGATTTCGGAATCAATATTACAAAAAATAACTTACCTGCTTATGACAGGCATGTCTAAAGATGAAAAGAGAGAAAATTGAATTTTTTTTTATTTTCAAAACTCTAGCAGTATTATTAGTGTAATACCCTTTCATACTTCTCAATCGATTTGCGAATACCAACTGACGTTCAGTTTGTGAGAATGCTGCAATTACAGGTTTTAAGAGTTTCTTTATTTGACCATCGTTGACGATAAGCCTGTTAATAAAAAACCAGTTCCACAAAGATCATTTTTTTATTGAGTATATCAATGTTTCTGAAGCAACACGGGAAGGTTTTCATCTCTTTTTTCGGTCAACATCTAAGAATGGTAAAAATATTATTCAAAATTCTATAATTATTCCTTTTTGGAATTCAATATATATATATATATA
>NW_027114782.1:532002-550219 GCF_000696795.3 Halyomorpha halys | reverse complement strand
TTTTTAAAGAAAAATTGAAAACTACAGATATGTCCTCAGAAGAATTACTTCTAATCTTTTTTTTTTGCAGTAACATGGGTCTTGTCATTTCTGACGTAAGGATATTTTATATATTGTTTTTATGACCTCCTTTCTTGTCATTTCTGACATACGGAGGTATCTACATACCTCTCTCACCCTATTTAAACATGGTAAGGGATCACGTTTTCGTTTCGTTCATTGAAAAAAAAAGTCGAACCCCCAGACCGGATTCGAATTAGGAGATTGCTATGGTAGATGACTCCCTCCCTCGACTACCAACGGCCTTAAATCCACTCTAACCACTCAGTGCCAAATGTAACCTGGAATTGTCCTAAACTTCATCTCACCCAGCCAAAATCCGAAGAAATGAGCAATTTAATGGCATTGGTATTTGGTGAGAACTAGTCCGGTAACTGGGCCTAATTGTACTACCAGAGTTCCGTGAACTAACCAAGGTGGAAGTGCCAAGATTAATTATTCCGGACCACCGAAAAATAAATATTAATTGCTTCAGATGGAAATCGATCCCACAACGTTCCGAACCAAGCTCTCTGTGACCTATGCCACAATCCGCACGGCTATAAGCGGTTGGAAAATGCAATATGGCTAATAAGAATATTAACAACATTATATAATGTCGATGAATAACTTAATTTTTTTTAAAAAGATAGTCGATGGTATAAAGTAGATAGTACATAAATAGTTCTCTTTTTCGGTTTTTGGTACCATTATTGACCGCCTCCCGGACTATCCTCCTACAATTAAATTTTTTTTTGTATACTATTAATCATTCGAAAATATGAGTATTAATTTAAAAGAAATAATAGAATGTTGGAGGGAATCTTTTGTCAAATAAGAAGTGCTATCAGACCAAAACTAAGGAAGGATGATAAAATGGCAACGGACACAAGAAGCCTCTGGTCAGATCAGAAACAGAAAAACGTAGCACTAAAGAGAGTCGAATTACTTATAATAGGAAGCCAATATTTGTAATTGAAGAGCCACGGTGATAAATAAAAGGAAATAAACTTTTTAGTGTATTTAGAACTAATTTCTTTAAAATTTGTATTTTTAAAAAATATTTTTGAAAAGCTTAAATTATTTAATGTAATTGTAATATTGGGAGCGAGGAGTGAGTAAGGCTCTGTGTTACTAATTCCAAGGAATCGGATTTGAATCTGGCATTGACAGATTATTATTTATTCTTATTCTGTAGCTGTGAGTCAACCCTGTGGACAGACATTTGTGGTCCACCCAGCCATATAAAGTGAGTACCCTTAATTGTGAAATATCTTACGGTTTAGCGTGATTATAAACAAATCACCTCCTTGTACAACCGTTGTTCAAGATGCTGCACGTTCTAACAAAGTACTATACATCTGAACTTTCTTACCCACACAGATTTCTTTTCTGATCAATTGCCCATCGATTCTGATAAATTAATAATATTTACATCGAGATGTGAATGTACTGGAAACATCGTAATTTTTAGGCTAAGTATGAACAAGAATCATCGCCTGTCAATGAAAAATGGGATGACGGAGTGGTCGACTTAATTGAATTGGGATAAATTGGGGATCTTGAAATCATCTTCAATTCAAAATAATCCACAATGGGACTTTGTCAATCCATGTTCAATTCAGAGTCGTTCTTAACAAAAATGTCAATACATACAAAAGTCATTAATAGCTTTGAAATACATATTTTTATCACGTACACATATATATTCTAAACGATACTGGGATGTGGAATTAGAAAAAAAAATAAAGGATACATAGGTATATGGCGAAGATACATCTAAATAACAATTCTAATTAATCACCTGACAGGAAGATAGGTAATTGCAACGGTAGTGGTCCCGGTGGGTAGAGAAAATAGAGTGTGTTTTAATTTCACAAATTGGTGAGAGGGGACAGTGGCCATTTATCCCAAAGTGGACTGCTAACTGCTAACTACCACCAGCTATCAGATAACATGCTCAGTTTGTGTCGTCTGATTCACACTCTTCTGTCGGCCCCAAACTGTTCCTCTCTTTATACAATTAGCCGAAACGAGGTTTCGGTTGTCTCTCTATGTTATTTCGGATATAATAAATATATTCTGATATTTACTGAGAACAATGGTTTTCGCTGAGCTACATCAGTGCAGTATTATTTTATATATTATGAATATTCTACCAAGCGTTAATATACATTTTTTTTTTTTTTTTGTATTTTACAAACTAAAGCTCTACATGAAAAACTGATTCAGTTTATTTTTAGATCTGAATTTTATCCTGCTAACTTCAGCAGATTGCAAATCACCATTTATAATAAAAATATAATTTATGATATTTTTTTTTTTAGTGATAACATAACAAAAGTGGATATAAAATTTTGATGGAAAACTTCTCTTCCTAGAAAAATGCACTAAGCAATATGCCTTTTTATTCTTTCTGTTTTCGCTTACCTATATGTGAATTATTTTAAAAGGATATCATTACGATCGTGCATTAAATTATCTAATTTCAATGTTAAATAGAACTCCATGAAATTTAAGAGCTTATAAGTATTATTGTATAGTTTTTCTTCGTCAAAAAACCATTACAAATAAATTAAGTGGAGAGAGATACAAATAATATTTTAAAAAACAACTTTCCCTTAGGTATTGATGACCTCCGGACTACATGCCTTCTAATAAAGACATATTTAGGAATTTAAATTTGAAGAAAGAAAAAAGAAATTAATTAAAATTATAACACCGTACAAATAACCGACCAAATAAATATAGAACGAGATAAGTGATCTGTCATAACTTACTCTCCATCAAACGGAAAGTGAAGTCAAAAAAAGGGGAGTTGACCACGCCCTTGGTATGCTGTGTATTTTGCCAACCCAATGCATTTGGTGCAGCTAAATAAAGCATTTCTCTCTTACTTTGAGGTTATTGGGAATGTCCGCCATTGTAATCTAAACTAAAGCAGAACGCATTTAGTGATTGGCTACGATTCCTCTGCCACTCCCATGGAGTCCATCAAAAGACCCGTCTATTAGCTTCACTTATCCTTTTAGCTTATCCTCTCCATTATACTCCTTCCTCCAAGCATAGAGCTAGTAAGAAAGTTTACAGTGCAGTTTTTTTCATATCCGCCTTTATTTTCACATTATTTTGTCATGTTTTTTTTTATATTCTTTTAAAATCCAAGTTCATATTCTTATATTTATAATTTTATATTAAAATGTGATCATCTGTAATAAAATCAGATTTATTGTATTCAACTTTCTGAAAATAGAATAGAATACACATTTATTTGTGAAAGACAAAGTATTCTACAAATTTCTTACCATTAAAATTACAAGACACATATTTACTCTCTATAACTAACTAGTGCTCCATTACAAAATAAATTAAAAAAAAAAAGATAAAACAGGTGATACAAATCTATTAACGTAATATGCTTTACTCCATTATATTAAACTTAGTAGTAATCAAAATTATTTTAAATCAACCTGAACATAATATAAGAAAAAAATATTAATCAGATTTTCAAAAATTACTTGCATACTACTATTTATATGCCTCTTACAGTTTTAAACGTATTATATACCGTTACATTGTAAACATAGAGTCTATTCAATTTAACTTTGTTGTTAATGGTTAATATAATTTGAAAATTAATTGGATGTTTTTTAGGTCGCCAAATACGGATATAGGAGGCTTTAAGATGTATTGTCTATTTTTTTTTTTTAAGTTTGAGCAATTTTTGAGTGTTTTGATTTTCTGAATATTCTTTATTAAAACAATTTTATCCTTTAACGAGACATAGTAGAGAACAAGTTAGAAATTCCATGCATATTCAGAAGAAGTGAATGTAAAGCATAATCGCCTAGTACTGAAAAAAAGAGAAAAAACACTAACTTTCCATATTTGGAATATATTGAAACATATTGGAATATGGGAGGATATATTCGATCCTTTATTCTATTAAATTATTTCACCCCTAAAAAGAAAAAAAAAATCCCGTTCTGAGAAAAATATTACACTTTATAAACTGCTAGACCTAAGTATAATTTAATGTACAAACAATCTGCTAAGCACATTTTTTAAATCTTCAAGTAGACCATATTTTTAATAGAGGTTCATTAATTTTAATGAAGAATTAGTTTACTAAATTAATTTTGACTAATTAGAAAAAAAACCTATATTTACTCTTTGATCAACGGCAATGTAAAATTCATTATGAAAGGACTTAGTTATTCATTATAAAGAAAGGTTTAATTATTTTAAGATTCAATTTTACTTGTAAAATTAAAAATTTTCTTATGTACTAGATTTATTTTTAGCTCAAATGCTTTTATGAAATAAAACATCTTCAATGATACGATAATAATAAATTTTAAAACTAATTGGTATTGTACGTGTTTCGTTGTGTCAGCTGTATTATTAAAATAAACTTACTGTCACTGAACTGGAAAAAATTTGTATTTCCACATTTAAGACATGATAAGAACAACTTTTCTTCAACTTCTCTTAAAATCGGATCAGTGATTCAGGAAGGGTACAGAATCCAGAAATGTGGTTTGTTGTTGACTTTGATATCATTTAAAATAATTTTATCCTATGAAACAGATATTTCTTGTCTTGAAGCAAAGTGCAGAAAGAGTTGAACTTGTAGTTAATGAGAGGAAAAAATAAAAGTAACGATAAAATGGACCAAGAACAATTTGTGATTAACATAAGGCGTTATTTTAAATACTAGTGACTGCATTTGTGTATTTTAGCTCTCCATAGAGAAATGAGTCGTCCCTGACTAATGTACCTTCTTGGATTGTTGGTATGAGATACTCAGCGTGTTTCCTTCCTGCATGAGGAACTGGGGATTTTCTGTCTTGATAGTGCCTGAATCGTCTATGTATTTTTAATTTTTTGAGTATATTCGAACAATTTTTTTGTCTTATGAAGATTTAGCTCTTTTACATTGTAAAAGAAAATCCTTCGATTTCTATAAAAAAAATAATACAATTAAAATATTATTTCAATATCAAACATTCCAACTGAACAATGACAAACCCCAATTCAAATGGGACTCCGAATCAATTGGTCGGGAACTGAAAGGGACTTGGTGAGAGAATTCCAGTAAATGCTAATGACTCAAAGGAATTTGTCCAATCTGTCTGTCGATAAATTTCTCAGAATATACTATTGTTTTCTCAAGTTATTCTCCTCTGTGGTACTTTAAATGGTTATTCGATTACCCAAAAAAATTCTCTTCTGGCTTTACTGCTTATAAATATTACGTTACCATTTAAAGGCCCAATAATGATGCATTATTGAACATTAAATCGTTTTGAAAAGTCTATACTCACTAATTATTGTAAAATAATAACTGTGAAATGAACTGACGAGGTTAATTAAAGAAACATCACACGTTCTATATTCGAAATATCGATTAGAACCACATAACAATTTGGTTAAAGTAAATCACATATCAATTAAGTATTATTTATTTTTATTTGACTTCCAGGATACCAATAGTCTTGAAATTGTACGTAACGATATAAATACAATGAAAGTTCTCTGAGTGAATTAAAAGAAATCAAAAGATCAGTAAAACCATGATCGACATCCCACCGCAATAGCCGCAGGGAGGAAGTTGCTCTAACCCCCTTGAGAATAGGTCATACTCTCCTCACGCACTCTCACCTGATCAGAAAACTGCTACCTCCAACGTTAAAATATTGTCAGTCTATTCTCAAGATTAAACATATTTTTGAAGAATACTCAATATCTGCTCAGAAGCTCTCACAGATGAGGAAGCTAAGATTACATTAGTTTTTAAATTTTTAAAAGCACATCGCCTTCTTTCTAAATTATAACTCCTCTTCAATTTTAATTTTTTTTCTTTCTTTTTTTTAATTTACTATTTTTTATATTATTTATTATTTATGTTAACATATTTTTTAGCATGCTATAGGCGTTGATGACCTGAGGGTTTTACGCCTAAAAGCAACAATAAATACGAACCCTCACGATTCTTGGGTTAGGTATTATGGCCAAAGAAAAATTTAACAAAAAAACAAACTGACCAGCAAAGCGATAGACACTGTATCGAATTTATTTTTTCATGCTAAAACATAAAATGCAAGTGAAAAAATTTGCTAGTCTCAAATAGAATAAAAGCTTTCACCTTCCTGCGGTAGAGAGGGGGCAAAAAATAAATAAAGTGTAAAATTGGGGAAAAAAATAATAAAGTAGATCCCTTGAGCCTTAAATTTTTTATGAATTTATTTCAAATCATACACGTTTCAGCCAATCTGACCAATCAAGGATATGGTCACTTATTGTTTTTTCTACTTTATTTAAAACATCTTAATAAAATCGTCATTAATTCTGAATACCATACACCAATTTTAAAAATGTATCACTTCATATGAACTTTTTTTAAATTGTTGCCAGTTATCATATCCAACAATTAACTATATCTTGTTTAAATTAATTATTTGACATATAAAACTTAATATTGGAAGGAAAACAACCTACGTTTAAATTACTTATTTCTGTCACATATTTCCTGTCTTACATTCAAAAGTTATATCTAATAATTTTTTTATCAACCTCTCATGATATTTCATTTCCCAATTTAATATAAACTTCAGATAATCTTAATTTAAAAAATACTGAAAATTTAACCATGGTATTCAAAACTTTATTTTTAGCGCACTTGCTCAGCCTCCACTGGCTCACTACCAGTGATGAGGCGAGAGGGGTGCGCTGGGATCTTATCGGCTCTGCTCTACCCCGCACACGTGGGGCATAGAATGGGCTTCGGGATCCTCAGGTCGACCGATTTTGTAAATATTGTATATAAGAGTGTAAATGTGACTAGAGATTATATTATTTTTATAATTATTTTATTTTATTTATTTATTTTTTCATACACATAGTTTTATTATGTTTATTTTGTTTATCCTTCTGTTTGTAAATATTTTAAAAGAGATTTTTTGTCATTTATTTATTTATTTTTATTCTTATTTTATTTTATTTTAGTATGAATGTGATCGTTCATCACTATCACATATTGCCCACAATAGTGTGACAGATTGTAATACATATCAATAAATAAAAAGTATCAATTTTAAAAAAAAAATATATTATATCCAGTATTTTATATTATAATAAATTACTACAAAGGCTGAAGCTAAACACTACTACTTAATAACAATTGATAAAATTAACCAGACTCAAACAATAAATGGACATAAATTATTAAGATTTAATTTTTTTATTTCTAAACTTATTCACTTAATAAAATTATATGTTAATCCAAACCATAATATAAATTTTTATTAATTCGTACTTTCCATAGGTGGTTTCATAACAGAAACTCTACACTTTTTTTGTTTTTATTTTTTATTTATATAAAATAAACCAACGTTTTGGAGTACCCTGTCTTCAGGATTCTCTACAATTTTTAAAACAATCCAACACAAAAAATTGTTCACATAATTTTAATATCATTAATTAAAAATTCGTATATATTATCTCGTGTTACAATTTTTTTTTTCAATATCGAAAATTTTCATAGCTCTCTGTGTCCAGTTCACATAATTTTATTTATTAAGTTTAGAAATGCATATTTCTGAAATGTAAATTTTAACCCGTATAAGTGGTAGACTTCAGATCTTTGTCGCCCAGAACGCAAAGGAATATAAGTATGGCATAATATTACTTATCTTTCTATTCCCCTGCACCTTCGTACGGAAAGAACGAATTACTTTACGGTATATAATTTAAACATGTGCGGTGTAGGAGTGAGAAGTCAATGAAAAAATACAAACATAATTATGTTCACTGAGTTAATGTGAGTTATATATTTACTTACTTCTACTTCCTTATTTCCTAAAAACAAATAAATCAATAAAAATAAGTTTATTTTTTACCTTTTTCATTTTTTTTTTTTTTTTTCTGGAACCACTAAGTCATTTATGACACCACATTCATATTTAAACCTCACAGACACGCATATTATCTATATTTAAGCTTTTTAATCTAATATATCTAAAGTTAAAGTTTTTTTAATTAATTAATTTTCATAACTCCATGTTAAATTAATTTAAATTTAAATTTATGTTGGTTTCTGCACTAATTGTAGAAAATCATGCAATCAAGAATTGAGTTAAATTAAGTGCTATATTTGGACAAATTAAATATTTTTGTCTATCAAATTTTTTTTTATTCATATATAACAAAGAATTCTTTATAAGAAGAGGAATAAAAGTTATCCATCCTTTGGAGCTGTGGAGAAGTCGCATCCCCGTCTTCTTGGCCTTGGCAGGCAAATTAAAGACACGTCGGAAGAGTCAGAACTGCCAGGAACTACCGAAAACCGCTGCCAAGTTCCGGCGGAAAAAGACCAAAACAAAACAGACTTCCCCCCGGTAAATAGGGCGCACGTTAAGAAAGGAAAAGTTGAATTTACGTGTGTTTTTCTTTCTCTGGTGCGACAACAACCTCTTCGCCTCTTGGGTATTTAGCAGCAGTTAGGGTGTGGTGTTTACAACGCAACTGTCTCTACCACTTTGGAGCTTCTACGTCGAGTAATTTATAGTTGAGCTATTGGTCTATAATTTAGAATCTTTTTAATAAATTGATTTTGGTATATAATTTACAACAATGAACTTCTGTCGAAGAAGAAATAAAAATTAACACTCTCGACATTTGAAGATTTATGTTCCAAGATAAATATAATTCAAAAAGAGAATTTAAAAAATCATTATTCCCCCAAACGTGGAAACGTGCATTCGAAATCAGCGTCGTTTTTGTCAGGTACACACTGAGTCATTTTCATCAAGTTTCATACTGCGTCGTACTATAAATCGTATTTTATGGTATCCCGAGTAAAAATAACGAATACGAACTTTTTCCCTTCTAAGAACACAACAGTTTAATAAAAAATGAAAAGAAACCGTATACATATGAATACAATCGGGAGAGATCTCGGTCTCGGATTTTTAAACTCCTGTTTTTATTTCAACTTTTATTGGTTTCCCAATTCTTTAATATTTTGTATCTATCTATTAATCATTATTTATATAAATTAAAAATGGTTACTTGTTTTAAATAAGCAATGTTAAATGTACTCTAGCTCCTTACTTTGTCAAAATAAAATCATACATAAAGACCTCATTGTTCTCTATGTAACCGATCTAGCACGAACCAGATATCACTCCTTACATTATAAACCCCCCTAACCACTCAAACCCCCTAGTTTCTAACCTTGCATCCTCTTCCATTCCTGACAATCCTCCGAGGCACCTGAAAAGAAGATGGCCACGAGACCTGCTAATGTAAAATGTCATTAGAGTGCTACCAATGAGTAGTTTTTCTACACGCCTGTAACACTCCGTTTTAACTGAGATCAAATTTACTGAATGTATTATATAATATACAGTAGTAAATTTCAATAAAGATATTTTTAAAAAATATTTTTTATTTTTCCCAATTTTTTTAATATTTTGTATCTATCTATTCTTTATTATTTCTAGAAATTAAAAATGTTTTTTTAATTTTAAATAAGCAAAGTTAAATGCACTCTAGGATAAAATCATTTAAAAAATTGAAATTTAAGGTCTGTTGACCTATTTCATGTGAAAAAGGCCAAGCTAATATTAAATATCACAATTGTGTATTGATTTAGCTAGTTTAATCTAAATTGTTCGAACGGTATTTGAGAAAATCCTAAACAAATTAAAATCGGAAATGTTACTGTAACATCCCAGGCATACGAATGCCCAAAAATGTTATTTCAGTTCCGTACGACTTTTCGTTTGTGAGCAAGGCTGTACACGACAGAGGCACACACAAACAAATGAAACTTAGGAGTTTCACGCCAAGAGGATCTCCAATCGTGTGTTTCCATCGAAAACTCGAAGTAGCATGATACTTCCCCTTACCATATATTCCATATATTTACAAGAAAAACAACATGAGTTCGCTAGTTGCAAAACGGTTTAAGCGTCATTTAGGTTGTTTTAGGGGGACAAAAACAAAACATTTTTACTGTTTAGTTTCTGAGACGGTTTGACAATTTGGTTCAACAGTATATTTCCAGAATTTGGTGTATTTTTGATAATATTTTTAATTTGGATTAATTGAGGTTGTTTAATTATGAGGGTAGTATTGTGACAGTATAAGTTTTCCAGTACTGTATCTACAGAAATGTACAGAGGATGACACAATAAAAAAAACAACTTCTAAAATTATGATTTCGATTTTTTTTTTTCATTTAATGATTTTTGCACAAAATTTTAAAATAAATAAATATGATCTATTGAACAGGTAAAACGATTTTGGTAAAGTTTATCAATCCAATTGGTAATCAAATTCTCTTTAAAAAAAAATTAAAAACATCACTTTAGCGCATAAGACTTTGAATAAAGTATTTTTACTATTTTCCAGGGAGGCAGTATAACCCTAATCTCCTTCAAAGTAAAAGTGAAGTCACAAAAGCCACACTGGATGGTTTCCGTTGAGCTTTATAGGATGTCCAGCATTATAATCTAAACTGAAATAGAAAGCAGCCAGTTATTAGATTGTGCTTTGCCCTTACTCCTCTGTCACGCCCCTAGTAGGCTCATAAAGCCCGCCTTTTTGGCTTCACTTTTTCTCCCAGTTTAACCTCTCCGTCATACTCATTTTTCGATGCTTTTTTAAAAAAAAAAAATTAATTTTTAATTAGTTTTTTTAAATAACTCCAAAAATACACTTCTCTAGGAACATTCTTGGTGCTCACTTACCTCATTCTGAATAAAGTATTGATAGTATCATATCATTATTTATACATCAAATATTCTTAATTAATCGAATATCATTGGGGATATAGCATATGATTTTTTTTACAGGACATTGCACCCAGATATGAATGAGTACACCAAATATTTTATTATTTGTTATTCATTAATAAAATCACACTATATTCAATAAAACAAACAAATGGCTTGAACTGCCACCACCCACACTCATAAATATATGACTTTAAACTTAACTTCAAAACATGTTCTACGGAGTGGTTGCCAATAACCAATATACATTACAGTCTTTACAATGAAATAACGTCAAAAATAATAGAGGGAATATTGTCTTCATGACCTGCTCCCGGATCCCAGTTAGGTAGCCACTTCAAAAGTATTACTTTTGGCAAGTAGTAAAATATTAAAGAATAATCATTCATATCATACCAAATTTTAACTAAAGAACGGATATTTTTACAGTATAAAATGGAAAAACGAAAAGTAATAAAACCAAAATCGCGCAGTAAAAACCCAAAATATGTATAAAACACCCTTATCCAATAATAATGATTTATATAATTTAATTTACAATACTATATTGTTTAATACATGGGAAGCTTACCTAACCTTGCTTGAATCAAATTAAACTCGCTCATTACTCTCTACTTTTATGCAAACATAAAAAAAAACTAAACTACCCTGATTAAAAAACCTGAAATATTCTTCATAATTAACGAGCTATGAAGAGTCTACTCGTTTTAAATGATCTTATATTTTTATGATGAAGGCTTGTATTATTTAAAACTACATCAATTTTAATCATCAGGAAAATATATACAAAGCCACTAAGATTAAAAAAGAATTTAAAACTATTCTTCCAAGCAAAATTATCTTTTTTGTATTCCCTAATATTTCCTCACATGTTCTTCCACTTAGCTTTTCAATTGTGAATTCACATAAGAATATATCATTAATAAAAATCGAACAGGTAATTAGTCTGTGTAGAAATAGTTTAAAAATGTATAAGAATTATCATAATTCGTAAAAGAAATATGAATTATCAGATTAATTGATTTTTATTTAAAATAATATACATAGATTTTTTCGGTTGAAGTTGACTCTTATGTTAATTATTGTATTGGTTTGCCCCAAATTTGTCAATTTTAAACTATAAATTAAATAAAGAAAAACTAATAAAATTAAAATAAAATGAGTAATTATTGGGATACATACACTATATGTGCATGTATGCCAATGGTAAATTATCTATATGGTACAATATAATACTATATGAGCATAATATGATGAATTTAGTTTTCCATTAAGCATTTAATTGTATGCAACAAAAATCCAAATTTAGCCCAATTAAGAGTAATTCATGCAATTTTGTGCACAAAATTCAAAACGTACAAAATTTTGGAAACCCTCAACAATGTGAAAAATATGTAAAACCCCCTAAATATAAAATTAGTGTTTTTATCATGAGTTGAATTCCTATAGATGTTTGGTGAAATTTATAGCTAGGAAAAAAAAAAGACGCAATTGCACGAAAATCTGAACTCTTGCTAAAATGAAGAATCTGCAGAGTAATTTGTTGTATATTATTGTAAATTATAAATTCAAATAATAAACCGCTGTAAATAATAGAAGGTTCTTTTTAAAAATAATTATTTTTATTTTAAATGGTAGAGATCAATGATACCTCTAATAATTGGATTTTAGACAAGCAGTGATTTTTCTTGTATCTCTTTTACTCCTCCTCCTTCACTGAACTAAAAGTGTTACTGAAACTTCAGAATGGTATATGCTCATAAATGCAAAGTAAGTAAGGGAGTTATAAATGGAAATAGGCATCCGTAGTGGCTTAGAAGTTTAAGATCTTCAGCATAGTTTATCACGCGCCATGTCATGATTGAATGATAAACTGTGAGAAGTTCCCTTTTTATTAAGGCAGATATGTGTGCAGGTCTTACTTAAAGTTTTCCTCAATGAACTTAGCGCTATTCTGCTTTTACTAGCTCGGTCATGTTGAAACTTTATTTTAGTTAATAGTTTATCTGTCTTGAATGTTACCCCTTTACATTATTACCTAAAGAAAGCACTGGTATCTTAATATCCGAACAAAAGTTAGATTCAGGTAGTGTCAAACTCTTTTTCTGTTTTATTGTTAAGTTACTCTATAGTTGGGAACCTTCTGGTTATTATTAGTTTTTAAGAAGTGGTACCTTTTCATTGAATAGATTAAGGGGAAAACATGGCAGTGGAGCGTAATCCAGACAAAGCACCTATCTGCATAATCTTCTTTCTATAAACAGTATTTCTTTGATGAGACCAAGTAACTTGGATTATTTAGAGATATCTTTTTGTATTTATTTAACGGGCAAAATTAACTTTGCAAAATTGTGCGATAAGAAATAACAAATCAGGAGAGATAAAAATAAAATTAAGTATCAGTTAAAATATAGTAAATGCATCGAATAAGATCTATCTTAAAAAAAAAATGGGTATTATATAAAGATATGATAACAGAAACAGGAATTTAATCCAAAAACAAATGGGTAAAAATTAAGTAACGAAAAATGCGGTTACACGAGATGACAGCAATATGTTTGAACGTTGCTTTTTTTTTTTTTTTTTTACAGCCACCTTGACTTTTTTTCATACCCTCTTGTGGAAAAAATAGTTGTAAAGTACGTAATATAAGCAGAAAGTTTATTCAATTACTGAAACCTTGTCTTACTCGGAGGTATGCCACCTCGACCATTTTCGTTCATTTATTATATACGTTCCGGGTGCAGTCAAAAAAATTTACTACTTGAGTTTTTTTGACCGCACCCGGACCATATTCCATTCAAAAATCATTCATGTTATTTTATTTTAATATATGTTAATTTATTTTTCCTTTATTTTTTTAAATTAATATTATATTAAAGCCTGTGTTCGAAGTGGATTAGGCCGTCACTGTATTTTGAATTTTAAATAAGAGACAAACCATCCGAATATGTTAGGAAAAAACTACTAGTATTTTCCCAGCTCTAACTACAGTCGAGAGGGTTCCTGGAATATGGCAAGTACACATAATGCATAATTCACTTGTTCATTTTACATACCACCACTTATAAACTAAACCAACTTGTTTAATTCTAATCTAATCCCAGCTATTGGTCGAATAACGGTCGTGGAGTTAGTATTCCTGGAGAAGGGTGTGACGTCTGGGCTAGTAATAAGGAAATTCCATCCATCCCTCTTCAACACCCAGCAAGGGTAAAGAATACCTTTCATTCCAATCCTTGGTCCACGGAATATATTCCACTTTGGGAAATAGTCTTACCAAGAATTTGTAAGCTAATTTCGGTTTGTCTGTAGGTAAAACAGAACGGAACAAATCAGAGGGCATCACTTAATTTTTTAGCAACGGAAGCATTAACCACTATTAACAAGATTTGGCTTAAGTTGGAGTGTAAACACCTTATCTTGATGTTCATTTAAATTCTTCACACCGTAATACGTTTAAAAATGATTTTTTTAATAAGGAAATATGATATATAAATGTAAACCACGTGGTCCTTGAATATAAAAGTCAGTTTTAATGGAATATATGATAGTTTACAAAAATAAGTAGTTCAGTGTCTCCAACTTCATAAATCTCTTGGGAAGATACGATTTTGAAAAATTCATAAATTTTATAATTGTTAAATTTTCTGCAGAAAAGCACTGAATTAATCTACTGTAACAGAACATTTCTAAATCTTTTCTTGGATTTTTGTAATTTAAGATGAATTTCGATAGGCAGTCAATTAATAAAGTAATAAATATTTATTAAATTTTATTAGTTCAACAAAAAGTTACAGACTTCAACAAGTTTTCTATGGCATACTTAACTTAGCCAAGTTGAATTTAATTCGAAGTGATATTGAGGTTACGAGGTCAGAAAATATTATATACCTCTTAAAATACGATTCCTAGTATGTTTTGTTTGCAAGGTTTAGTTGTTATATATATATACCTGTGTATAAGGTTTGTTCCGCTCCAAAAAGTTTTCTCAAGTTGTCAACTAAATACTTAAACAAAGTGTTAATTGTTTAAAATTTTCTTTTTTATAGATAAATGTAGTCGCGGTGATAGGACAATTGATATTGATAGTCCGGGTGGCGTCAAAATAACGCATATACCACATAAACTATTAGGAGCTAACAGTTCGCCCCCACTTGGCTGGGCTTCACCTGGGCTAAAAAGATACAAAAACCAAAATTATGCAAAAGAACAAGAGAACAAGATGACATGAAACAAATGCCAACTAAAGTGTTGCTAAAAGTTATGTAAAATTAATATAAAAGCAAACAAGTTAATTTGACCTCACGCGGACTATCATCTTTTTATACATTACATACGGCCAATCAACGATCATCCAACAGTTTTATTTTTTATGTTTGTCTAATAATTTTTCTTTATATTAACTATTTCATGACGTGTAGATATTAGGTTATAACAATAAAGTAATTAGTAGAAAAACTGGGATCCAGTACTCAAAGGGATTAAGCTTTCTTTACTGTGTATTGTGCATTCGAATAGTGAAAAATAATACTGTGGACTTATGAAAAAGTTATTGAGCAAAACGAATCTCTATTATTTTGATTTTTATCCAATTCTTAAAGATGGCTAGTAGAGCTCTGTGATACATCACCTTAGCAAAAGGGGCATAACCATATTCTCCTTCTAAACAAAAATGACCCTAAAAATGTGCGAATTAGGCCCCGCCCATTGAAGGCAACTTTACGTTGAAGTTAATCGGAATTTCACTCATAAATGTATTTATTTGTAAAAATCATTCATTTAATCGCAAATGTGAACTGTCAAATATAGCGCGCCGGATGCCACGCCTACAAAAGGAATAGACCCCGCCTTCTGGCATCATTCGTCCTGGAAGTGTATCTCATCCACAATACTCCTTTCACCAAGATTCAGCAAGAAATACTTTAACGATGTATCTCTCACTTCCATTGTATCATTT
The DNA here is from genome assembly GCF_000696795.3 of Halyomorpha halys. Taxonomy (NCBI): domain Eukaryota; kingdom Metazoa; phylum Arthropoda; class Insecta; order Hemiptera; family Pentatomidae; genus Halyomorpha; species Halyomorpha halys. The sequence continues at coordinate 534,418 of NW_027114782.1, read as the reverse complement.
CTTTTTATTCCGAAGCTAGTAGTAAACTACATAAAATTTGATCTTACAATTTTAAACTCAACTATCAACAGACTATATTATTAAGAAATTATTAATCATGATTTTTTTTATTATTAAAATTTATCAATAAGTTTGAAAACAAACAAAAAGTATACCTCATATTGATATATTTGGAGCTTGGAATGGATATAATGGATGGGACCGGCCGCAAGGGCTTACCTGCCCCAAGTTGCCCCTAAATTGATGGCCCCATGAATTATAGTCCTCTAGTCCTTATCATAGGCTATAGCTGATTGCTATCCTTAAGGAACTGATAGTAACCAACTTCCCCTAGTAACGTTTTGAGACGAAGACTCTGGTCTTCTATAATACCTAAGTTTCAAAATTATGGCTCATTGACTTTATTTTTTTTTTCTGACCTAGAGAAAAAAAAAAAAAAAAACAATCAAATATATACAATGAAAAAAGGTATGTACATATCACTTACAAACAAAGATTAACATGAAGTTGTTCACTTATATACCCTGTTTCATGTATGTACGAACGTTTACCACTCGTCATCAACAACAACGCATCGGGCAATATTTAGTTGAAAAATGCAAAAAGGTATTCGAGAATAAAACTTGTAATTTGTAATTGGTAAGGCACTGCACTACTCCAAAGACCCGGGTTCGAATTCGGCTGTGACAGAAAATTCTTTATTCTGATACTGTAGCCCTGTGGGTTCGGACAACCTCCAGAGTCTACCCAGCCTCATAAAGTGGAGTATCCATAGTTGGGGAAAATCTATATATCTTAAAGCCGCCCATATCAGAACATGATGTAATGAACTACGACAGATATTTGTTAATACTCATTGACTTTAATGAAGTGCAATGGAATTTAAAGCATTCAAACAAAATCACATCTTTGAGAAAGAATGTGTAAAACATTAAGCTATGTGATAATTCAGTTTAAGTAAGTGAAAAATGTTTTAAAATCCATAGTAAGCCATAAAATGTGTTTATTAATAAAGCATACGAATAAACATCTATATGACTTTTCTATGGTTTTATACGGTGTGATCGGCCGAGTGTCAGATCGGCTGTAGATTGTATAGATATAGATAGATAGATTTCGCCAATTAATAAACATTTAAACATTAAGCATTATTTTTAAGTGTTCAGCTCAGCAAAGTATAAGTTATATATATTTTTGTGCAATCTGAATCAAGAAGAAATGAAATAAAATATATTGTGGGATTCAATAAATATTCCTGAATATCAAGTAAAAAAACTGCAATAAAATACGTCTATCGGCTTTAACATCCACAGGGCCTTTTCAGTTTATTTGAGAGTTTTTTTCTGGCCTGCAGGTGAAGTCTAATTATCACTGTGAGTGCATTGCGAATTTAACAATATGCCAATATATTCGTATGTTTTCCGCAATCCTGAAATTGCATTGAATATGTCAGTTATCCGTTATGTCAAACAAAATAGTTACAATGGTAAAATGAAATAAATGTATTGAACTTAATGTGATTATAAAAATAAAATTATATAATTTTATTTTATTTTTTTCATATGAACCCCAAACGCGAAATGTTTTAAAATGGTGTTGGGTTTTTTGATAAATTAAATTTTTTGGGCTTTATTACCTACAGTAGATGGGAAAATTCTGTGACCAATTTAACAGTTTTACAATCTCCATCCAGGAATATCTTAGAGCTTTGTACCAATTTGATTATTATTTGTACAAAAAAAAAATATAAAAATACATAAAATATAAAAATATAAAATATAAAAATAACCTATTTTAGTACAGATACTGAAATAAGTATGCCACAAATTTAATTTAACTCACACGGAAAAAAAAAAATAAATATAATTTTCCGTAAGCAATAAAAGGGAATTGTCGGTTTAAGACATTTTTCAATTGAGATAAACATTAAAAATATGTGTTTGCATGTGAATTTCTGTAACATTTAGCCAGGTTATATTTTTGGTTAATTTGATTTTTAGTTTTAAAGAGTAATAATTAGTAAGTGATTTAGTGAATTTCTTCTTTCCCTTCTGCAACGTAAGAACTACACCATTCGTTTAATCTGCTTTTACATTGATATTGTTTTTTCAACCACTTTTTAACAAGCGCATACCGACAGTTTTACTGCCTTAGTTGTATCGTATCGTTTGCTGATGATGTTTTTGTCACTAGCAATATCAGCAGCGAACGATACTGATACTGTGGTATTCTGGTATTTGGTTCCCAAAATTTTTTGCCAGTATAGATAGAAAACAACACTGGATACAGGACCTCGGCTTATGTAACTCCACATGTAGGATATTCCAAAGTTCATCGGAAACTTTAATCGTTCTATGTCTCTCTCTCTCTCTCTCTCTCTCTCTCTCTCTCTCTCTCTCTCTCTCTCTCTCTCTCT
>NW_027114782.1:514530-531952 GCF_000696795.3 Halyomorpha halys | reverse complement strand
TCCCCCCTCTTACCTTTTCTCTCTCCCTCCCAAACTCGTATGATGCTCACTTTGAAATGTTTAAACTTTCGAGCTTGAATAATGACTCATATTATGAAAAGTCCATAAAGAATCGAATTCCGTAGATTTAGACGTTTAATTGCTTCTTGGGGTTTGTCATTCCCCACCTCCCCGGTTAAATGTAAAAATGTTCACCTCAGAATTTCACAAAATGAAAGAAAGAATCCAGTTCCTTGAGAAATACAGTTCGAAAATAAACTTGAATGGCTCTATAAAAGGGACAGGAGTACTGGTGGAGACATTAACCGGCTCCTGATTGGAAGAGACCACACCCTCTCAGTGCCCAATATAGCTGGCGATTGGACGGAATCCCTTCAGGCTTTCATTGTCATTGGGTGCTAATCCATCATTGGATAATGGCCGCCCCCATTACAAGGACCGATACAACTAATTAACCTTCATCAGCCTCCTCTCAGCTCAAGGAATAATCTTTAGAAGCCTAAAGGAAATGCAGTGATAAATGTAATCTTATAAATATGTTTTTTTTTAGAGAATGTTCGCGATTTTGGTTATTAAAAGAGTTTTCGATGTTTCTTTGATTTAAATTAACCGCTGATTTAAATTTAAGAGAAATTTGATACACTCAAACTTTAAACTTCTCAATTGTATACTCAACAATGTTGGTGTTATATATAGATAGTCTAGTTACAGTATTTCCTTAGAAAGTACTGCTGCCCAACCCTTCATGGGTTGTAGCTGTACTGATTTGTTAGTATTTTTTTAATAAATACAAGTACTATATATAATTTTTGAGAATTCAAACGCCCTTAAAACTTCATACGTTGCTATGTACTACCTCGGGGTTTAGTCGGAATGCCAGGATAATCCCTGGCAATTATCCAAAATAAGTTAATTAATTAATTTATATTGAGTCCTGCAAAACTATTATTATAATTGGATTCTTTTCCAAAGGCCTTTTGTGTGTTTACCAGTTACGAATTAAATATTTTTATATTTATAAAATGTTGTTACCATTGACTATATAATATAATAAGGGGTAGTATTGTGTAATATAATAGTAAATAAACTACATTAAGAAGCAAAGGGTTTATTTATAATTTATTGCTATGATTAAACTGATTCAGATAATTATTTTGCTATAAAATATTGTTTACATCATGAGTTGTTATCTTATGTATCTAAATAGCTTCTGATTTGAATGATTCATGTCGTGAGGTGTTGTAACTTGGGTGTTGTCGTTGCCGTGGACTTCGTCTTAGCGGTGGAGTTCCGTTTCTTATGAGCCCTTCTCTAGCCCGTCTTCCTACTTCTGTCGCCTCTCCTTTCAAAATCTTTTTTCCTGGTCTCGTTGTCTTGCCCCTTTTTCCTCACCTTTTCCGAATCTAATTCCTCATTGGCCATAGGTGACAAAACGCCCCCTAGGTGAACGTCTCCCCTTGGCCTGAGAGGGGGTGGGAAAGTTCTAGGAAGAGTTTCTACCTGCTTAATTGGCTTCTGCTGTCCTTCCGCATATAACAAGAGATGTGTGAAAAGCTCTGACAACAAGATCAAGTGCGGTACACAAACACAAGTGCCTCTGTGTGTGTTGACAGGGGTCGCAGATGTGGCTAAATCATATAATTTACCATATTGTCGTTGTCGGAATGTTAAAACCTCGATACATAGCAATATCTTCGATTTATGAATTTTTCGACGCTTTGGTCTATATATATCATCAATTTTCAAACCAAATTGTTATAATTGTTGAAAATTTTTCGATGATCTTATATTTGATAAGATGGTCATCTAATCTTTCCACAACAAAAATATTCAAAATAATAGTGAACACTATTCACTAGAGGCCACATAGTTTTAAATACAGCAACTTCTGAACTTAAAACTTTTCCACAATAAGAACCGATTTTGGTAATGGACTAGGTGCTGTATTGAAGAATATGTGACTGTTAGAGAATAGTGTTCATTATTATTTTGAATATAATAATTATGGAAACTATAAATGACGATATTATCAAATATAAGATCATCCAAAAATTATAAGAATTGAGTTTGAAAATTGACAAGATATAGTCTGAAACGCAGTGATGAATAAATAATATATGAAGTTTCAAGGGTGTTTTGAGTCCTATATTGAAGAAGTGGAGTAAGGTTCGATGGTTTACTGGATAAATGGAAAGTGAAGGATTCTGATCGCGCGAAAAGAAACTAAAATATAATCAAACCTAAGGTCTGGTATGAACTGAATGAGGAAAGTCGCCATTTCCCCAAGGCATAACTGTATTTAAAATAAAAACTCAATCTATGAGAAAAAAATTTTCAGCAATGGGCAGATAATACCCCCTCTTTTGTAGGCTTATTGTGTAATATGAGACTGCTTCATCTCTCGGGCTAAATTAGGTCGAAAGAAGAAAGAAAAATGTCCTTTGACTGATGAAATAAAGTATAAAAATAGAATATTATATTGACTTCGAAGAACTTCGTCCTCGAATTCCTTTCTTTTCATTGCTATATAATATACTAAATATTTCAATCGTTTATATCTTAAGGGAGTATTTTATTCTTTTGAACTTTTATTTTACCAATGAGATCTTTTTTCTTAATCAATCCCCCCCTTCCAAGAGTTGCCGTGATCCTGAAGGAATTTAATATTATCTGATCAATACGACAATCACAAAGGATGATAACTGTGATTAAGAATTTCTAATTGAAAAATATTTTCACTCTGCCTTGAGAGGAAGTTATGACTTAATATATTTTTCCTCTTGACGATGGCCTTAAAGTATATAAAATGTTAAATCTGTATTATAAATAAAAACATTGTTAAAATTAAAATACATCGTAGATATATTTAACTTATTATTACTTCATATACACGAGTCTATTTTGATTATACCATTTATAGTTGAATTAATAATCTCGATCCTTCTGTTAAAAATCTATAAGTCAAAATTCAGAAAACAATTATCCTTCCGGGTGTCCTTTGTTAGAAACTTGACTGCTTTTTTTTTTTTAATAGCAATGCCTTAATCTTTTCGAAAATATGGTTTTGGATAGAATATTTAGTATGAGCAAGGATGAATTCCGAACCCTGCGCAAGTGAGTTTGCGAAAAATTCTGTTATAATTGAAGTAATAGAGAAACGTGTCCACTTCCAGCGAAGACGTCCATTGTTTATAACATTCATGATAATATGTGGTATATTTCTTGTTTTTACCATCTTCGTAATTGGTGACTTACCTGACCAAATATTCTCATTTGATCCTTCTTAGAATTCGTTTGAGTCCAAGTCTCTAAAGCATTTATACAGGACGAATTAGATTTTAGACTAATATATCCGTTCTAATCCAGTGTTTCGGGGTCCAAGGCAGATGATGTTGGTACTGACTATTCTTGATTTTACCTCATGAAAAATATCATTTTTTTATTATATTTTTTCTGATAACAAATAGGGAGTTTACAGTTCTACAGGTGAACAACATATTCGAACCGAACCATGGTGGAGGGTCAAGTTTTTCATTTTGTGGGACTATCACTTAATGAAAAAGTCAACATCCTAAGCTGGATTTGAATCGACACCGCCTGCAGTTCTCAGGGTGCACCTCAACCACCTGAGCTACGGACGGCCCATCATTTCCCAAGCTAATCATTAAGTCTCGGTATTCAAACTGATCTACCTTCTAAAATTTAAAGGGACCAAACTCTACCGGGAGTATGTATGTACAGAAACTGACCTGGCAACAATATTTATATCGTCTGCACACAGTAACTGTTCTAGCTAAGTGAATATCGTCGTGGAATTCGAACCCAAAACTTTCTGAATCCTACATGATATTAGGAATGTGTAATATTAATTAAATCTGCACCTATACTCCAACACGGTCAAAGCTTACTTAGTAAGGGTGGGGCAGTACTTTGTAAGGAAGTACTGTTAATAAACCAATGGTTATGCAAGGAGGTGATCGCTCCACCGCCAGATTTTTTAACCAATTAAGGGTTCTCACTTCATGAGGTTGGATGGTCCCCGAACCTTACAGCTACAGTGAATCAGAAAATAATTATCTCCCATAGCCTTATTCGAACCCGGATCTTTGAAGTTACTAGAATAGGGCTTTACCACTCAGCTTCTCACTCCCACTTATATATAATAGTTTAGAGTTAACTTTAATAACTACATTGTTGTGGTTTAGTTTAGAATTCTTGATAGTAGTAATATTAGTTATCTCTAGGGGTCTACTATCTTGGTTTTGTTTTAATAATAAACCCTTAAAACTTTTTATAGTCTGAAAACTGTTACAAATTCAAAGAATCTAGAAAAAAAAATTGTAAGGAAATTTATCTTTGTAGCACAGAAGCTTTTTATTCCCGGAGTAATGCCTGCATCTCACGAGATTCAAGATTAAATTTTATAAACTCCCCTCCCCTACCAAATCCCATCTACGTAAAAATATTAATAAGAAAGTAAGCATATTTTTAATTTAAAAAAAATTAAATATAAGTAGGTCAGGGTTGCGGTCGAAAATGGAAAAAATAGTTTACATAATATTTATCCTAGCTTAAATGACCTTATTTTTGTTATATTCTAAGTTTTTTTTGTATCTTTTTAGCCCTGATGAAGCCTTGTAAAGTGGGGCGAAACGTCGGACATTAAAATAGTTATAAACTATTTGTTCCATTTTCGAACGCAACTCTGACCATCTTCTTATATTTAAATTTTTACGGTCAATTATATATACATATAAAAAAAAAAAATAGTTTAGCATTCATTTTCAAGTCAGTTACGAATCGTTTTGTTTTGCATATCAAACCATATTTTTTGAGCAGTCTTTCAGGTCTAATAAACTTTAATACGTGTTGGAAATAATTAAAGGATTCTCTATTATTTTGGAAGTAAGAATGGTAATGAAGTTCCCACAGTACAGTATAATATTTGCAATAATTGAAGGAAAAAGAAACATCACAATGACAATCTTATCAGTGATAAATTACAGCTGTTTCAGCAACTGTAGCAATCACTGCCATGGTGTAAACGGGAGCAATGTTGCATTAATTCTGACGAAATATTTCCCTTTAAACATAGCAGAAGTATAACTACTACTTTACATTAAATAACATACTTTTATCAATTGACAGTGAACTGCCGCAGTTTAACAGATGTAAGGTGTGAACACATTGTTCTCACAGGCCTAGGTAAATTTAATGTCACAATTGGTATGACAGCACCAAGATAGAAAAATATGGAAAGGGGACTTATTACATAGTTTATATCGCACACAATTTTTTTTCTAATCAAGGGTCAAACAGAGGACCTACATGCGTTTGAAAAATTTAGATGCAATAATATTAAGAGAGTTACATACAAATGCAATTAACCAAATCTTATAACGACATATTAAAAAAAATACAGTGATAAACTGAATGAAGAACCACTAAAATAGATCAAAATAAAGAAGATGGTGAAATAAAAAAAAATATATTGAAATATGGACAAGATTTCATTTCATAATATAGTCCTTATAAGAATCTCTAAAAAATCTTGATGCCTGTTGCATCATATTACAGTCTTATAACGTAACTAATGTTAGAATAATTGCAAAATCGATGGTGGATTTTCAATCAATGGCGCATCAGCCACCAATTATACTTTCCAATTTCCGGTCAACAGCATTGATTGGCTCGGGTTGACTAACGTATCATTCTAGCTGGAACAAACACTGGTAATTGTCAACAACTGAACTTCCCAACAAGACAAATATTCCGGAACAAATAAAGGGTGAGGGTGTCAAACATGCACAAACAGACAAATATCAAACTTAGTTGAAAGACTTCCATGTCTAATGTAGAACATATTGGTTTTATAACTTTTTTCTATAGTAGATTTCATGTTTATATAACTGAAATTAAAAGCAAATAGTGAATAATTTGTTAAGCTTCGAAGGCAAATAGTAGAAAATTTATTTATTCACTACTTTGTACATTTAGTTCTTGCATTAGGTCGTTATTTCTCCGTTAAATAAAATGTTTAATAAAGTAAAAAAACTTTATAAGATAAATAAATTGAACCTTTCAATTATTATGCTTTGAATATAAGAGGGAAAATAATTTTTTTTTTACGATTTTTAGTGCATAGTTCCAGTAAATTAATTTTAAACTGGAATAGGAAAGTGGAAGGAAATTGACTTTTCCTTCTATTAGCCGTGGATGTAATAAGGGCAGTGCGAATGTTCCAGAATCATAAAATTCATTTTATTTATTTATTTTTTTTTTTATCATTTTCTTTAAATCTTATGACTTTTTAATTGATAAACATAATACAAATATTTTTTTTAACTTTACCTATTAGGCTTTGTAGATCATTATATTAATCCTTACCATAGTAGTTTTATCAAATAATATGTAAAATAATGTTAATAAACTATTTTTTATTATTTATATAACTATTATTTTATTTTTTATTTTATCAGTTTTGTATATTAGTGTTGTATATTAATGTTTCTCATGATAAATAATATTAATGAACATTACTCTTGCAGAAACATTGTGAGACATATGTTATTATTGAAACGAAAGTGTCGACGAAAACAACGTTTTAAAGTGGTTTAGTAAATAAAAAAAAAAACGAATTTTAGAAATAACAGTTAGCAAATTTTAGGGCCTTCCTGTATTAAATATTTATCGAATAGTCAAGTTTTTGTCTTTCCTCAAATGTTTCTCCAATTCACATACTAGTTTCAAAAGATTTTATTGAATCATTTGATTTAAAATCTTAGCTTAGAGTGTTTTTAAATTTATCATAATTAATAAAAGAAAATCGGTATGTTGATCAAATGGTCCTTTTTTAAATTTAATATTGAACAATAGGAATTTAAATACATTGAGACATACCGGATTTTCGTTGAGGAAGAAACTAAGACTTGAAGGCGGTCGCGATGGTGCGGAGGTGCAGTTCGCTCGCAGTACATCACCAATGTCGTACCTATCCTTCTCCGTGTCGATCGTAGGACCTTTCTTCGGCAGTTCTGCAACAAAAGATATAAAGGATATAGTAAATGAATTTATAAAGAAAAAAGTTTTTTTTACAGTTGATGGGTGATAATCTATTATATAGGGTGTTTTTTTAAGCCCGATAGAACTTGAAATTGTAAAAAATAACACAAAAAATTAAATTGTAATCAAAATTTTTTTTTTATTCGAAAGATCAATACGTGACATTAACATTTGAAAATGATTTCGGGCATATGGGCACCGCGGCTGTTCTTGACGAAGCGCATTCTGGACGTCCAATTTTGGGCCACTTTTTCGAGGCTGGCCGTATGTCACGAATAACACGAACAATGCTGGCCACCAAGGCGTCAATTGTTGCTGGTTTATCAGCATAAACCAGTGACTTCACGTAGCCCCACAGGAAATAATCGAGAGGTGTCAAATCGCACGACCATATGCGGCAATTTTGCTTATTAACAAACCCGTTAAGCCAGAAATGCGCCTCATCGCTGAACACAATTTTACAGAATGCGCTTCGTCAAGAACAGCCGCGGTGCCCATATGCCCGAAATCATTTTCAAATGTTAATGTCACGTATTGATCTTTCGAATAAAAAAAAAATTTGGATTACAATTTAATTTTTTGTGTTATTTTTTACAATTTCAAGTTCTATCGGGCTTAAAAAAAAGACCCATATCTACACACATGACCAACAGCGAAATTTATTTGGGAGAAATTCGAACTCTCAAAATCGTAGAACCTTTGCTTTTGAAATCATCACAATATATACAAAAAAAATATTGAAAGATCATTGACTAAATGAGCCTAAGATTTGGGCGCCAAATCAAAAACGGCCGAAGAGTATCGGGGATAGTTGCGGATAGCCAACATGAAGTTGTGTTTCAGATTCTACGGTTCCTCAAATTCTGTGATAATCCGATGTTTCTCTTCCTCGAAAAAAAAATCCATCTCGAGAAACACCTCTGATTTTGTCTATGTAATTTTAGCATATTAATTGTTACAGTTTAAAAGACTAATTGAACTAAAACATGAATAAACAATAAATTGATCCAATTGGTTTGCCTTTCGATGCATATAAAATAACAATAAAAATTTTATTAAAATATAAAATAATTAATATATAGATTCTTGACATAGTTATTATAGACAGGGACTATCAATTAGCCGGACGAGGCTATTCTTGAGACCATTAGAGCTGACAGAGATCGAACCCGCTCGCGCTGGGATGACAAACGACCGGGCTAAGTGTGCTCTGATTAACGACCCCAGGATCAGCCGCCGCTACATCATGTCCCCTATCGATATATACTCTCGATAAAATCTAATCTCGATAATCCTGTCTTTTCGATAGAGTATACTGTCCCCTTCAGGGTAAATATTAAAAAAAAAACTAATTAACACTTATAAAAACGCAAAATAATGTTGTTGTTTTTTTTGTTTTTTAGTTTCAAGAATGACCCTTTAAAGTCGACCACAAAAAGTTTAATCCACTACGCTTTTAAAAATTTGAGTTTTTACAATTTAAAATAAATAGAATCCAGAAATAAAAAAATCCATAGGACGTCATTTTTTTTTTTTTTTTAGATTTAGCGCCGCAAGTCACAGATCACTTAGGAACTCGACATTACTACCCTGCACCATTCAACATGTTAGACGATTCTATGTTTTATCTATATCTCGCCAATTTATCATAATAAGAGAAAAAAATAGAATAATTTTACATAAACGTTCAAATAAGACATAAAACTATATATCATCTCTTAAACTGGAGGACTGTTTTATCTATTTATTTTTTGTATTACCAGGGTATTAGTCCCCGATGAATACTTACCAAATTGGACACGATGTTAGAAAAGCTATTTTTGATAAATTTTGCTAAACGTCCTCTTGAAATTCTTTAACTTTTAATAAATGAGAGGTTAAGTGTTATGAGGAATAGGAAAATCTATTATGTGGTAATTAGATTCTATATAAAGAAAAAAAACATGAAGGCAGATTATTGGTTGCAAAGATGAACCTTATTATACTCTGGTTTGGTAAAATATTTTCAATAAAAAATAAAAGAACCTCTTAAAATTTTAAATTGCTATATATCGAGGTTTTGCCAATTCTCACAACAACAATATGACAAATTTCGTTGGATATTTTAGCCACATGCCTGTCCTCCAAGAAAGGATACTTGTCAACATAGGGGACCCCTGTGTTAGTGTATAATAGCTTTCCACATCTTTGCGTGATGTGAAACCACAGTTCATGCCACATGCCGAAGGAGCAGAAGCACTAAGGCAAGTAGAGACCTTTTCCTAGATACGTCAGAAATTAAGAAGGGCCATCAGACCTGGAACGCCATCCCTACATGACACCAACGGCGAAGACGTCACTACATACCACGACCCTCACCACCCTACTCAGCAGCTATTCAGATATATTAGGTAACAATTTATGATGTAAGCAATATTTTATGGCAAACATTTATCTGGATCATTTCAATCATTTTATAATTCCCTTTAATCATATCAATGTAATCGATTTAAATAAATACTTTGTTCGATTAATCGTTAAAGTCGATTATAGTTTATATACTACTACCTAATATACTTGTTATATTATATAATTAATGGTAACAATATTTTATAAATATAAAGCTATTTAATCGGTAACTGGTTAGGACATAAATGGCCTTAGGAAAAGAATCCAATTATAATAATTGTTTTGCAGGACATAATATAAATGAATTAATTAACTTTTTTTTGGTTAATTGCCTTCATCGATTATCCTGGCATCCTGTCGATAGATATATGGCAATATTATCATCTACAGAATGTAGCTGTTAACTAAAAAAAATATTTGATTCCCCTAAAAATCGAAAAATAAAAAATCATATTAATTGGTATTATTTGCAAAGAAATAGCTTTTTTTTGGCCAGCGGCGCCTGGCCGAATATTGTAACCCCCGCCCTCAGCGGACCCAGCCCAGACCCTTATAATGCCATATGAAAAATACCACAAAGACGTTTTTTATATTTTTTAGTTAATATATCTCTTCTGATAAGTATAAAGAATTTAAGTTCAAAAAATGTCGATGTTAAGTTAAGTACAGTCTCAGAAAAATAAAATCTCTCTCAATTGGTATAAAATATTTAATTTGTATATTATGATAATATCCTGGTTAAACCTGTAATGAACGGATAAGCTCTTATAAAAAGTCTTTTAAATTTTATTTTCGTATCCTGAAAAATCAAGAATATGACTTAAATCTTTTATACTTATCGGTACAGATATTAATATATATAGAATAGAAACACCTGACAAATTTTGGAAACCACAATGCCCCAAACATCTCTTATATTTTTCTTTGATCTGAAATTCTATTAAACTGTGCAGTTAATGAATGGATTAGCTAAAATCTCTCTAAAAGAGAGTCTCATCATAAATGGTCTAATAAACTTTAGTCGTCATAGAGCTGTCAGCGTTACTTCATTTAGGCTAAAAACCAAGCATGATTAATTGGTCTCTCACCTTCATCGTATTGCTCTGTCTCTGTGATAGTAATTCTGTGGCAGTAATTCATAAGGAAGTACTAGATTAAAGGTTGTGCAACAAGCTAATTTAGTCAGTCAGTGTACTCAATAAATGAGGCAGGGTGGACTCCGGAGGTCTCCTGAACCCGTAAGGCTTACTCATGGCTACGGTGAAACCTAAAATAATTTCCTACCACAGCTGATTTCGAACCAAGGTCCTTGGAGTTGGTAACATAGTGCCTTACCACAGAGATAACCACTCCCAAATTATAATATTTATGTTTTATAATGATTGCATTATATATTTCTCCTAGAGAACACTACTTCCGTACTGCTTTTAAAATAAACTGAAGATGATTAAATGATTTATAAATACTAATAAGAAGTGTAATATATTTATTACACTTTTAATGAAGACCATGAAGAGCAATAACAACTGTTGAGTTAAAACAACAGGGAAGGGAACGCAAAACAAATATATGGCACCCATTACAGTGACTCCGGAATGTGGAAAACATAGTAAATGCAATGAACATACACCATACAACCTATCTGACTAGATAAAAGAAAAATATATGTTTGTCACAGGAAGAATAAACAGGGCAATTCAACAGGAAAATAAAGTATTCCACAGCAAATTTCAAGGAATTTAACGAAATGGTAGAGTTTTACTACAGGCACAATAAAAACTTGAGTTTCCTCTCTAGGGGAATCTCAAACGGGGATTTGAAAGAAAAGAAAATTTGTAGAATTGAATTGACAAGTCATTTTACGCTGATTCTGCTGAACGTTTCCTCGTTCTGAGCCGATAACCCTCAGCTGCTAGTTTAAGATTTATTCCTTCCGAGCACTGCACGCCTGGTCCTATTCTTCATCAGGTGTTGCCTTTTTTACTTTTTGGAATAGCCTTAGTAGATTATTCAGAATTTACTGAAACGTTCAAGATTAAAGTTAATAATTGAATGGGAAGAATAATGCTATTTTGAACGCTCATGTATTTAGATTTAGAGGATATCGAACTGAGCTCATATCGGAATCTGCTTAAGGAGATCATATCAGTTTAAAAATATTCATTTATTATGTATTATGAACAGATTTAGACGAAAATTATTCGAATGGCAATTGGTGATTGAACTATAACTCAAAGAAAAATTATAATTAGTGATCAAGTCCTGGATTTATATGCAATTCAGATTTTGTTTGCATGAAGTTTTTATCTGCTGATCAAAACGTTACGATTATTTGGGTAAATACAATGAGCCAAGTTTTATTTAGCTTGTGTAAAGATAAATGCATGTATTACATTATTTGGACTATTTCAGTTAAATAATAAAAAATAAAAATTAAATTATAAATTTCAGGCTATTCTAGAAAACGTTAATAATATACTAAATTGAGATGGCTCATTTTTTCCTCAGCAACATCAAACAAAATCATTCAATTTCAAGTACATACGAATTGAAACCTATCACAGCTATAGGTGTAGAAATATCATTGACTGATTACAGAATTATTTTATGAAAAAAAAGGATTCACTTAATCAAATCTAGAAATCCATCTTGTGATAAATTTTAATGCAGAACATGTTTCTGACAAATTCATTATTCATTTTGTCCATCTTATCAATTAGTTTTTAAAAGGAGCTATATCTCGTATTGATTATTTGAAATTTTTATATATATATATTTCAAAAATTGGATGAGAATAAGTTCCTAATTTATTTACATTGAAATTCATACATTTTTTGGTTCATGTTTGTTTTAATTAGTTTGAGTTTTATTTGTTTTGTTTTTTTATCACTGCCAATTACTTATTCTTTTTAAATTAATTATTCCTGGTTTTTTTGTTGCTAATTGGAAGTTTTTATTATATGTTTACAGTGAAGCCTCAGTTATTCGAATATGAGGTGGTACCAAGTATTCTTCGTATAAGTGAATATTTCGCAATACATATTATGTATGTATATTTTTGAGAATTTTTTTCTCGTATTTAGTAGGTACATATACGTATGTTGTATGCAATTGAAAGTAAGTGAAAAAAAATTATTAATTGTATAAAAATTTAATCCGAATTTTTTTTTTTTACCAAAAAATAGTGTTATGTTTGTTTGTTTCATGTTGCTTTTGGCTGAATCCATCATTCTTTCGCATTCTGTTAAGGTGTTAGATTCCTTCTCGCTAATCTCTTTCGCATATACAAAACGTTTTACAACTTCAAATGATTCAAGAGCTTCTGCAAAAGATGGAAGAGGCAAAGGATCTTCGTCATCTGAATCGGAATCGTCCGAGCTTATTATTATACATTAATGAGTAGAATATAAACATAAAGAGTCATTGGGACCGGATGTTATTCGCGGAAGAAAATTGTTTACTGTTTCGTTTTTCACGGTATTTTTCGTCCTTTGTCTTGCCACAGAAGAAACAAAAATTCATAGAACTGATTAAAATTTACTGCATGTGCATAAAGCGGGTCCAAACTTTCCTTCGTATGACTGAATGTTTCGTATAACTAAGTTTCATATAAATGGATAATACATACACATAATTCAGGGGTTTTGCAGGGGTTGAGAAATTCTTCGCATAACTGAATGTTTCGTATAAGTGAGTTTCATATAAGTGAGACTTCACTGAATTACGATATGTGTTTTCATGTGTTCATGTTTTTAAAAGTTTATTAGGGTTTTCATTTTTTATATATTTCGTTTTATAAAAAATTAAGTACAAAAACGACATAAAATTTCGCGTAGTTCTTAATCCTTTTATTCTCTTATTAAATAATGTTCATCTATTTCAGTTGCAGTCATCGCATACGGCTAAAAAGTTTGAATTAAACTTATATTATTCGTTCAAGTTTAAAATTAATTTTGGTGTGTTCTTATTAATGATTTGTTTATTCTTCTGTTCATTTGTGATTTTAAAGTGGCTAATTAAACCAAACTATTTCAATGACAATAATCCTTCATCCTAGACTTTAGTCCGGAATTCCAAGTTTTGATTCAAATAAGAGTCCATATTATGAAGGAAAATATTCATAATAATAATAAAAGAAAATAGTGGATTGATTTTTTTAACCTATTTTTATTAAATTAAATATTTATTTAAATGAACAGCTTAAAATAAATTACAATAATGACTAATTTAGTTGTTTTAAATTGTATTGAAATAAATTTTCAAAACGACTTAACATTTATTTTACATAAACAGTTTTTTATGGTATTGTTTTTTTAACATTGCTTCATAAGCTATTTCACCATGTATTGAATAAATAAAATGATCATATATTTATTACCGCTTCACTAGGACGTTTGTTAGTTCATTATAATAAGACTCAAAATAAAGAAATAGTTTTTGCATGTTTTTAAAATTTTAAATTTCAAAAATACTATCTTTTTACCATTTTCTTTAAATATAAGTCATTCCGTCTTATATTGGTTGATTTATGTCAAATTTCCAAAGAAGGAATTGTTTGAAAATTAGGTATACAAGTAAAAATAATTTCTTTATTTTGGAATCACCATATTACATGTCAAATGACATAAATTGCAACAAGCTTTAATATAAGCTAATAAATATCCTTCTCTAGCACTATCCATCCATAATATACACGTATTTTGTCACAAAAGATAAAGAAATTCGGGTGTTTGACCAATTTTGAAAAGTCGATATTACAAACTATTCATGTAAAAATACTTGTAATGTATTAAATGGGTATAACTATTTTGCAAAAAATTATGAAAATCTGAGACATTGAGGTTAACCTGGTGAATTCATTCGAAATTATTCTAATAACACATTTAAGTATTAATGTTTAATAATAACAATAATAAATAAATTATTATAATTACTTTATTATCATAATTAAAGAGGTAAGTGGATGAAGGGGCTATGTAACATATTGTTTTGATATTTTGAATCTGTATTGTAGATGGGGCAGCGGTAGCAGCGAGGTAACGCGCCAGTCTACCAATCCACAGGTTGTCAGATCGAATCCCGGTCCCACACAGGCTTTTCTCAAGCACAGAATAATGCAATATTCACTCACTACCTCCGCCCGGGGATTTGTGAGGCCCGTTAGCTAATGGGTTGCACTCACAACAAAATAGGCGTGGGTGTGACAAACCCACCCTACGAAAAAATCACGTTAAAAATCCCACGATGTATTAGGAAATACATCGCGCGAGGGATTAGACCTCCATGGTCTGTTGCCCATATAATAATAATAATGTGGATGGAGGGTGTAGATACCTATCTTGCTTGTGTGAGGTCCTCTCACAACCACAAAATCCAGTTAAATTAAATTAAAATCCAAGCTTCAAAACATACAAGTTCTTCTATAAAAAAAATATAAAGTTTTCTAAAATATAAATTTACTATTTGTAACATGATCCCTTCATCCACTTACCCCATCAACTAATAAATAAGTTATAAAAATTAATTAATAAATGTATCACAATTAATAAATAAATGTATCACGGTAATGAATAAATTATCATAGTTAATAAATAAATTTAATAATTAAATAATAGGAAATACAAATATTAAATTAAGTTATTAATTAATAAATTGACAATAAAAGTTTGTCATAATTAATAAATAATTTTGCTAAAAAAAATTCAAGTGATACGACAATTAGACTGAGAATTTTTATTTTGTGTATACATGACAATTCTCTATTAACAACCAAATCGATAGAAGGACCAAGTACACATAATTCGATACATGAAGAATCGATAGAGCTAGAAGTAAGTGAGATAGAGGTAGTTAATATCGACCTCAGAAGCCATTATTTAGCCACTTATATGGCTGTCAGCTCTAGGAACAGGGAGGGGAAATGGATTACACTCTTACTCATTAGCACGGCCCCTCCCTGCGGGAAATTGATGCATGTTGGCTGTTCTGAAGGGTTCGGTAGCCATTTAAATTGTTTAAGCTAATCGGGATCCAGTGAGTGTCGTTCTTCAATCAATCCTAATCAAAATCAGTATAACAGATTACTGGCAAGGTAACAGTTACAATGATGTGTCAACTGTTCGTTGTGTTTTCTCAAAATGATTTACTACTGCATCAGCGTTAGAATAACGTAATGAACTTTCGTAACCAATACTAGTTAGAAACTATTATAAACAAAATACAAGTTATTATTGCATCTAATCAATATTGAGGATTGAGATAGATGAAAATTAGTTAAGCTTCTTGAATTGTTTCTGGAAAAAAAAATGGCTCACCGCATTTTAAAAATATTAAAAACGAACGATTTCTAGGATCCACCTCACCAATTTAATCAAGTTTCTTTAATGGCTGCTAAACTGTATAAGGCTTCTTATTGTAAATTATTTTATTTTATTTCTGACACACGGAGAGAGGAGGGATATACAGGTTACCACTCTGTTCTAACCATTGTGGGGATCAAGTTTTTACTTCGTGGGGCCGCTACAAAATTAAAAGTCGACCTATCAGTATAATTTGGCTTCTTAGCTTGCACGGCTACGAACGGCCCGAGGGCTTCACAATCACGAAGAAAATATTCCCAAGTTTCCCACAAAAGTTCCTACATGTGGCACTTGGTAGAAAAAATTAAGATTACAAAGTTAAAATTCGTAATCCATATCCCTGAAATTTCAAATAGGAAATTTTAATTTTTTTTAAAAAGGTTTTTGAGGCTTAACTATGGTCCCCGTTTTGTTGTTCTACATTCCATCTCATAATGTCGAGTCATTGTCGCTATTGTTTTTTGTACTTTAAAAAAATGTGATTTTTATGTTATTAGCAAAATAGTAAAAATAAAAAATAAACAAAACATTGGGTAGTTTTTCCTTCTACTTCCAGAAAAAGAAATCTGTTATAACCACCCTAACAAACATAATGAGTTAATTATTAGAATTCCTTATTTGACTGATTGTAATCAGACTTAGAGGGAATGTTCCTTAACGATGATCTGAACGAAAAAATTGGGAAAGTACAAAAATATAGAAAATGCATCCTTGTTTACTAGACTGTATGTTGAAGTTGCTACAAAAAGATTTTGTGGCTTTTCAAATAATCTAGTAGAAAATATAATATTATTTTTTTTATATTTCCAAGAAAAATATTAGACCTACTAGTAAATGTTATAGATTAGACAACATCTCTGATAGATCTGAGGATTTTCAGCTTTCGAGATCATTGGGATTGAAGTACAGAATACGAAATATTCTTAGAATGCATTTAATGACCTAAAAAAATATTTTAGGTGGGAGAGCTGAATATAGACCCAAGCGCTTGGTAAAGTCATTTGCGAACAGAGCACGTACTCAGGAAGCCAACGACCACGGCAAGAAATTTTTCTTCTTATTTATAGCCCCTTATTTATTTAGTATTTTATTTTTTTTCGCATTTGACTTGTTATCCAGCTCTTATTCTTATATGACTAATTGCACTCTCAGTTTAAGCCTAACAGAGGATTGGGGCCAGTTTTAATGAATGTTGTATAATCTTTGAATAGTTTAAATAGCAACATGTTTGAGTAGAAAATGTTAAATAATAAATTTAATAAGTATTTTCATAACCCTTAATGATCTATTAATATTCTGTTAAAATATTTTTGGGATCGCGGTAAATTTAGATAGTAAATCTAAGGACCTGAGTTCGAATCCGATTTGACAGAAATTTTTTTTTGTTACAGTGTAGCTTTGAGTTAACTCCTGTGGGTTCTGGAGCCCTCTTGGGGTCCACCTAGCCTCTTAAATTGAGTAAAAATCAGTCGAGCGTGATTCTGACCAAATCACCTCCTTGCACAACCGTTGGTCTACTAACAGTACTTCTTTACAAAGTACTAGATCCCTGAACATTCATGGGTTGTAGCGGTACAGATTTAAATTTTAAAAATATTTCTATTTTTTAATTA
>NW_027114782.1:484839-514310 GCF_000696795.3 Halyomorpha halys | reverse complement strand
ACCTGGAATCCTCACACAAGACTGAAAAGACAGGAAACTGCACGTCGATTTCGACTATTACAGCACTTACTAGACAAACGGTCCAAACTTCCAATTAATTACAAAAGACTGATTTACATGACAATTATAAGGCCTATCTGGACATACGGCGTTGAGCTTTGGGGCTCCACAAAACCTTCGAATATAATTTACCTTATAATTGATCACTTATAATTTATAATAAATTATTAAAATTAATTAACAATAATACATGTTTGTTAATATTATAGTATATTTTATTCAGTATATATTATTATTATTTCTTTCTTTTTTTTTTAGAATTTATAATAATTTTAAGTGTTAACGAAAATGTCAGAAAGTAATATTTTGTGTCATTTTCTGTTGTGAGGAGGAGGATGAGTATTTTAGAAAACAAAAGAAGAAGTAAAATGTACAAAAAACTATAAAATTGATCATTATATATTCTCATTTTCTAATGTAATATCTAAATCTCTAGTTGAAATGGATTTTGGTTAACACCTAGGGAGTGAGAATTTCAAGAAATAATGCTGAATCGTATAAGAGCCATTTACATATTCAACTTTCTTCTTTGTTGAGTTCATAAAGCTGCTCAACTATCCTCAGTTCGAGAGGAAAGTTTAAGTGGATCACTGAATTGAAGCTACCTAGGGAGTGGAATTTTAAAAAAAAAATCTAAAGCTAAAACCAATTCTACTTATCTAAGGAACAATAACGAATTGAGATACTCAATTCATTTTGCCATACTGAAGCAGTATTATCCCAGCTATTGAGTGCAATGAAGTAACGTTTCTGTAGTCATTGTAGACATTTTTAACAAGATCGAGGTTTTGGCATGATTTCACAATGGTTTACCACTGTAAAGGGTACTCAGTATAAATATATATAAAAGTGTACTCAGAGGCTTTGGTTTTAGTGTTGAGTATTTCTGAGTAAAAAAGGTTTGGCTATAACTCATTATAATTAGAAACTAGAATAAAAAAGGTTAGAATAATTCTCACGTATCCTTGAAAAATGCCAGCCTTTAACAGTCACTGTTCATGGATTGAAATGGCACTGGATAGAAACATAATATTTGTATTCCAATTGGCTTTACTTTGTGTCTTTAATTGTCTCGTAATTTTGAAATCAGTCATATATGGGTTTTGTAAAAATTTAAAATGAAAATAATTCAACTTTATTTCAAATAAAAATGATGAATCCCTTCTCTCTCAGGGAATAGAAGTAGCTTATATTTTAAATAACAAAATCTCTATTGACTATTTTACACATAAAAGAATTTTTTTGAAAGTTGTTTTTGACTGGGTTGAGACGAAAATTCATTAATATATTACTCTAATGGAAACCCTTCTAGAATTAATATTTCGATAACTACGTCTAATTTATTCTCCCTGAGACAACGGACATCTTTATTTAATTATGATTGTAAATAAAGTAATTATTAAACAACAAAGACAACCAAACGAAATTTCGTTAAAATATTAAAAGAATAAAAGGAGAATCTCCCTTAGGAAATAACTTGATTATATTCCCTGCGACAAAAGGAAAAACGAAACATGGAATGAGAAAACTGAGGTAAAGGAGTGGAAATTATTATTTTTCATCATCAGTTGAAAAGAGATAAAGATAAAATTAAGGAAAGCGGCCGTGAAAAGTCTAATCAAAGCGTTCCCCTTTCTTTTATAAAACTTTATTCAGTTCGCTGCTTAATACTCTTTGCAACCTTTCATGGAACTCAATAGTTAGTTATGGTATTCTAGTTAACCATTGGACTCATATATAAATAATTCTTTTATATATTTGATTTAAATAAATTAAAAATTGGATCCCTTTATACAATAAATATCAGAAGAAAAGCATGTTTTTATCCGTTCAAACAGTCAAACATAAAAAAAATGGATTATTGAGAATAAATGGCACACAAGTAACATGACCTTTGTCTGAAGTTATAGTACATAAATACATAAAAGGTATACTACATCAGTATTCTTATTTATTAAAATAAACATAGGAATATATAGTCCAAACAGTATATCATAAAGAATATGCATTTATGACGCAGCCCTATTTTTTTGTTAGGTGCTCTTTACAGATTTTCTCCTTTCGTAGTCCTGGCCGGGCAATGGTCACTTCTCATTGTTCAGAACTGCATGAGCTATCAGAGAACACTCTATTAAATTAGTTTGGCTTGTAGGATTGTAAATAAATAGGACTTGGTCCATGTATTTTTTCATGCAAAGTGATTAAAGTCTTACAACACCCTGCTGCCGAATTATGTCAATTCTGAAAAGATCCCCAGCAAAAAGTTGATATTGTAAACTATTTCTAGATGGTATGCAATATGCACAAATCATCTATGCAGGGACTTTCAGTGAAGACATCGAGAACATAGGCAACCAGATATTTATCGAGCAGCATTAAAAGTCTCAAAGAGAAATGATTCTTTTTGACGGTTAAAATCAAGTTAATATATATTACCATTGCTTACCTATTCCGTTGATCGTTTATTACTTTATACTTTAACTACAGGGTATTGAAAATCTATTTAAAAAAAAATGTTTCCAAGATTCTTTCTTGTTTCAAACAAGATTCTTTATTTTGTTTTTTTATACAATTTCAATTCCTAGAATAGTTCTTTGATTCAACTAGATAATTTAAAATTTGATCTAAAAAAGAAATAAAATGCATGTTTTAAGTAGCTGTCTATTAGATATAAATGCCTAAAATATGAGTTTTCCAAATTTTTAAAGCAGCCATATAATTTCTATTGCCTCTCAAATAAGAACTCTTCAACTCTCAGCAAGTTTATAGTTTCATAAAGTCTCATTGTTACCCATCTTTGAAGGAAAGTTGCTCTCACAATTGAAGATACAACTCCTACGATAATGGCCAAACACTACCGTGGCCCAAGCGGAACTGAGAGGGAAAACACTCGAGACATTCCCGTTCATTCGGCCTCGCTCGTCCTTTAATATTCACAAATAGTGTTTCGAGGTATTATATTGGAGTAGATGTATTTTTAGAGAATATCCCTCCAAAATTCAAAGGGAGCGAAATTCTTTTAAAATTTTACACGAGGTATAACTAAATTTAACCTTTTGTATTATTTTATAATAGTTATATTTATGTTATTATATATTATATTAGCATTCATACTAGTTTCAAAATCGAAGGTTGTTTATCTAATGATGATATTTTGTGATGGAAGGATAAAGCAGAACCATATTTTTTTTTTTTTTTTTATCTTTAAATTTACATTTACAGCCAGCAAATGAGATGTTCTATCCAGGCATGGCATGAGTTGGCATGAGAGAGATAGAACCCAGTGGTGCATCCTTCTGACGTTAAGTAAATTATATTTTACATTAGGAGGTCCCGCATCCAACTCCTCTTCAGCCTACGCCGAGTTACGTCAGGAATGTCATGAAAAATTTGTATTTTCTGAATCTGTGTCTTTTTAGTAGGTCCATAAATTTGGCATGTCCATTTGGGTTTAAGCAAGTAATTGTATACGTTAAGTTTCTGTCTGAGTGATAATTTAGAACGTTTTTGTAGTATAGAATATGTTAATTTAGCTATACTTTTAATTTGCATGAGGCATACAATTAATAAATCTTCAGATATAGTTTATAATTTCTTGAAATATTACACTTCATACCTATCCTCACACCTCGACTGTATAGTCTAATTATATATATATATATATATATGATGATATATAGTATGATAACATACTTATTTCACAACTTTTAAATATTTTATAAATTTGACTTCACAAACCCATGAAGCTCTGTCCTCTAGTACTCTTCAATAATGTCCCACTTATCCCTGTTGAATAGATCCATCAAATTTCACCTAAATCCTCGATAAAGATCTGAATATGCTAAATGCTGTAGACTAAACAGAAATTCCCCCTTTAATAACTTATTCATATACAATTTTTATTCACTCATAAATCTTTAACATCTTCAGACCCAAGTGGTTTAGAAACCATGTGACAGTTTCTGGCATTGGACGCATGTTATTGAGGGAGCCCGGGACTTTTAGCACCTCTAACAACGTGTGTGGATTTCTAAATGACTATCGGACGCCTGTGTCCTTTGAACCTTCACTTACTATCCTTTTAGCTTTTAATGAAGTGTATTAATGAATTAAATGAAGTTAAAAAAATATTTTAAATTGAATTATAAGATTATTTTATAAAGTAAATCCTCGTTTTGTTTATTCCACACTCTTTTACAAATTAAACATCCAAATTCCATCTTATACGTCAATTCAAATCAAAGCAAATTGAATTTTGAATTGATAACTTATGATGAAAATAAATATAATAATTTGATTTTTTCTATTTTTCATCAATTCTCATTATTAAAGTCACCTTAATCAAAACTGGGTGTAATTTTATATTTTCATCATAAATATATATTTTCTGCAATAATATAATCTAATAAAATAATAGGTAACTATAAAAAAAAAAACATTCTTTTAGGTTTGAAATAATTCAAAATTTAGCTAACAACAGCTATTTTTCTATTTAAGGGATATTCATAGAAATTGTGATAGCCGACTAAATGTCCAGAAGGTTATTCACATTCTATAAAACTACTTTTGTATGTATGATCGATATCATTTCACTTAAAAAATAACTTTTTAAATTAAAATATATAAGCGATGAACAAAAGTTCATAACACCTGAAATAAAAACTTTATAATCACTTCCTCTATAGTTTCCCTCCCACTTCTCTAAGTTTTTCGTTTTTAAAGCTCCAGCATAAGCTGCGTGAATGCCTTTATTAGGTTCCAAGGCTTTTTTTTTTTTTTTATTCTTCAAATAAAGTTCAACGCATTGACTTTGTTCAGTCCACTGGAGTATCAGTCTTTTCATATGGACTAGAAGGAGGGCGCCATACAGTGGCATAATATCCACGTAACCTCAACGCCACCTAGGAATTAAGCTGAGAATCAGTATCCTACATGGTGGACCTCTGATCGGTGGCTTCCTGTTGAGTGTGGGCAAGCTGACTATTTTTTTTGGTACCATGGTCAACTGAAGACATGTCTGGCAAATTAGTCGGTACCGAGAGTGAAGGAAGGAGCACACAGCCCAGAGACTGGCCATCTTTCTACGTTGAGCAGCAGCGGCACACCATCCGTCAGGTGACCCATTCCATATGAACGCAAGTACTCAGTAACACTAGTAAGAACTTTTTCGTCTTATACAAACCCAAATGGTGACCTCATCTTCACTTCTCACCAATAAACTATTTTTCCCCATATCTAAATTCTACTTAACCTTACAAACATTATTATAATCTTTTTCGGCCTTCTCTCCCCACCAGTTATTTTATTTTATTTTAATATATTAGTTTCTCTCAATATAAGTTTTTTTTCTATCTAAACCCCTACTGCTTTGGAAAACTTAAAATGAATACTTGGATCTAACTCCTTAATAATTTAAAATTTGAGGAAGGTCCAGTCAAAACAGACGTCTTTAACTATATGATTTCCGATGGCGTAACATAAAACTCTTTGACCTTCACCTTTGATAGGTGGTGTTCAACTATCAGAGATATATATTATCAAATATTTAATAAATGCATTTTAAATATTTTTCGTATTTCTGAAAATATGAATGTAATATTTTTTTTTTTTTTAATGAGGGAAATAGACTTTTTAATAGAGTCCTGTCAGGTCCTCTGAGTCCTGAAAAATCCTAAAATATGTATTTTTATGGCAACAGAAAAGTAAAAAAAAAATATTTTTAATACTGTTCTCCTATTTTATTTATTTATTATTATTTTTTAATCAAAATTATAGAGTTAATTCTTCTCTTGAAGACAAGCTTGTCAATTTCGAGGTACTTCCTATAGTCATTTTTAAAAATAAATATTACTTATCCCTTGTCGTTTTGAATATGTTTCCAGAACCTTAGACTATGAAAATTTTCGTCATATAACCAGTCCTGTATAGATTCTCCTCAAAATATTTCTTTCCATCCTCCAATAATATTAATGAAATTAGTTCCGTTGGAACGTCCTAGCATGAGCTGAGCTGAGCCGAGAAAGATATCAGGTTGACGGGAGATGTGTTTGTATTCCACTAACCCTCAACAGTAACTCTGTATTCTGCCCGATGCGCTCACTGTTACTTAAATTCTCAACCACCCCTGGGGCAGCAGACAACTTAGATTGCCTCGCCGTCTCACAACACCAGGTGCTTCCAGCTCTCAATTAAACTGTCCAGTGTTAGGAAACTGCTATTGAAATACAACTATTATGATCTAAATAATACTGTAGAGAAATAGCTCAAGATATTAAATCGATGAAATTGTGATTGATAATTTTTGTCAATTATTAACTTAGTGTGCTAACTTAGGATAGCTAAAAGTATTAACCCTTTCAGTTTCGAGATCGCAAAAGTTGCTATATCTTGATTAATTTATACGAATACCGGTAACCTCACCAAAATGGTTCTTTTCACTTGAAATTAATGGAAACGTTCTGCGATTTATTCCATCAATCAGAACACGGATGTCTCCGTATCCTAATGGACAATTTTGGACAAAATGAATGACCTTAAGTAGTTTTGTTGACAGAAGTTGTAAATGCATTAGAACCACTTTAGTTTCCTTCTCAGATATCAGTCTTTTAAAGCCTGGTAATTAATATTAATGGTTTCTGTACAATTTAAATAGAGTTTTATACTAGTAAATGGAAATGGTCGAAGGTTGTGGTTTGGACACACACAATGGAGCGCTCGAAGGGACTACTTTAATTAGAGTAGCAAACCGTTTGTGGCTGGGACAAGCTCACTAATTCATAAAACAGTCACTGAGGGCAGTTCTGTGCCCAGTTTTACCAACTCTCAATCGCTAAATAGGGCCAAAGAGCACCGACGAATGTTTGTTGAAAACTCATTCGTCCAACAAGTTCAAATTACTTGACTAATGATTTCTCTGAAACAGTTCGATATTAAAATGAAATTCTCCTAATGCAAATTAATAAATTAATCATTTTCGATTAATAACAAAATTGTTCTAATTCTGTTTCCTAATTAGTGAGGGTAAGGAAACACTATTGATGTGGTATTAAACAAAATATGTCAGAATAGAAAATTTTCACACCCATTTTTCGTTTTCTTAAATATATTTGAAAATTTTTATTTCAGAGTATCTTTATAAGAAATAAAGACTAAATAAGAAAAATGCATTAATTAACTGAAATGTTTATGTTAGTGATTCAATGTTATTTATCGATTTTTAGTTGAACATCCAATACAAGAAACCTCAATATTCAACCACCCAATCACCAACTGCCTCCGTTCTAGGCCTGTTCATGGATTTTTCTGTGGGATTTTATTAGATAATTATTGTGAATGATCACTAACAATTATTTATCCTAATTAGCTTAGATTAATTGAGTTATAAAACTTTTGGTATTGGATTTTTTCCTATAAGTTAAATGTGTGTTTGCCAATTTATTAATTTAAAGAATATTATTAAAATTTAATATTTATAATATACAGGAATATGTTTAAGGCATAACAGGCACCAACATTACCGAAGAAAAAAAAATTAGTTATCTAACAACTTAATGAGTTACAAATATATAAGTAATCCAGGTATCTATAATAATAATTATAATTCAGATAGATAGCTCGTTATAAAATATTTTACATACAGTTTTATCATAAAGAAAGTGATAAAAATTACTGATTTGAGGAGATTAATTGCAATTAAGAGTTACTTAAATTATTACACTTAAAATTTCTTTTATTATGCTTAAGATCTAAATTGTAAGAACCGTAAAAATAAGCAAGAAAGTAAAATAAAAAATAACATAGTCGGTTGAAACTTTTAAGGAAGTAACTACTTAAAAAGGTTATCTGAAGATATACAGAGATCATTAAAAGAATATGACGTGGGTAAAAATACCTTATGCTATAGACCTAGTAATAGGAATTGTTCCTGGTAAACTAAGTTAACCGAAAGTTTGAATTGAGGGGCTGTCATATGTAGGGAATGTAACAATTCATGTGGTCAACAGCCAAAACCCACCTCCTCCATCACTCTCTGTTGTGAGAAGAAATAAAGCAACCCAGGCTGAGAGAGAGCCATCTTGTCTTCTGCCAGAAACAGTCAATTCTTTTTTGTTCACTCATCAGTGAAATCTACCATGAGTGAGTAGATTTACTGGAGTGGTTCCTAGCAGCAGAGGAGAGAGAGACATAGGAATGCAGAGGGAAGAAGGAATCATGGAGTAAGTCCATCTAGCAATAGTTAACATCCACCTTATCATATCAATAATTTTCCATAGCGCAGGCGTTCAAAATTAATTAACTCTTTTCATCATAAATGTTTTATTTCGACCACCCCCTACACTACTTGTAACTAATATAATAGAATTTTATTTTCATTCAATCCTGTTTTTTTTTTTCAATTATACAGTCCACTTAAAATCCGAACAGCATTGAAGGAATACTTCACACAGGAACAACTATTACTACAGCAAACTAAAGGACAAAAAAAAAATCGATCAGAATTGAATAAAAGTAATATAAATTGGAGAAACAATTATTGGAAGAAAGAACATATTAATATATTAATGATGTAAAAAAAAAAGTAATAAAGACCCAAAGAAAACAGCATTTGTACAGCATGTGTCCAGAAATAGTTTTCATTTTGAAAATATAATGGTTTGACAAAAAGAAAATATGGGTCTCAAAAGAAAAAAATGCTGGAAGTTATTTATGTATTGGAAAATATTTAATTATACTGTTAATTTTAAAACCGAAACATACACCATCACTATGCTAAAATTTTAAGTAAAACTAATTTTTGATCAATATTTGGCCACAAGATGAAATAATTGAGGTTAATTAATTGAATTCTTGAATGCATAACTTGAATTGTGTTGATTTGTATAGTAGACTACCTGATGATGGGGCTATAGTTCCTTAACTTTATTAATGATTCACTAAAATAAATTATTTTATCAAGGAAGTGATTCACTATAACTCACTATGTTAATGAAAACTCATCCAGTAAAGAACCTATAATATTAAGAAATAAATGTCATATAGCTAGTTAAATTTGGTAGGTTTTTGATACTAAAATGAATTGATACATAACAAAAATAATATTTTGAATATAATGAGAACATACTAGTTTTGGATGTGTTGTTGATAAAATGATTTATAAGAATAATAGATTGCAAAAATAGGGGGAAAATGCCATAAATGAAATAATGAATAAAAACAGTTAACTAAACACACTTCCATCCGGCTATCTTCCTCCAATTAAAAGAGCTTAGTTATATCTTTGACAAAGGAAGAATAAACTGAAACCTTTTCATAATTTTGTTAGTTTAGGATGTTATAATTAAGAATGTTTTTAAAAATAATTTTTAATAATTAGATTGTAAATGAAATTATTAACTAAAAGATATCCTTGAGAATTTCCTGAATTGCCTAAAACGTTGAAGTTGAAATAGAATAAACATGTTGAGACTATATGGATATTTTTAATTATAATTGAAAAAAAACAAGAAATTAAATTTTATATAAAAGTTATATTTTATTTATGTGATATAATGGTGGCCGCAATTGCCATGTTCCTCGAGAATGGATTAGCTCCAACGCCCACGAGGACTAGCCTAAGAACGAAGACAGATCAGGGGAAGACTTGAGTTGACAAAGAGTCATCCACAGCTAACTGATGGTCAGGCTAATAGGTTTAGGGCCTACAAGAAAGAGTCCTCCCACATTAATCTTGCCAATATCAACCCTCTCTCCTGCTTACACTCGTATCTGCGTCGCATATAATCCATATAGTCTGAATATGAACAAAAAGGGATTGGTTGTTATTAATAAAGGCAAAGATCAAAAAATTAATTTAATTATTGATATTGAAAGGCATCAATTAACTGAAAAGAGAAAAAAAAGGCATCCATTGAAATTCAGAGCAAGAATGAGAAGATTGAAGAATGAAGAATGAGCAAGATTCATTTCTTCTTCATTTCAGGTGGGAATCAAACCGAACTGAATCACGTACTTGGGGACCATTAGGTAACGTATGATAGCCCTAACCTCCTCGGCTATCACATCCTCGAATGCAATAAGATTTATAATAAGTAAATAATAATAAACAAGATTTCTCACCGTTACGTTATTCAACAGAGTTTATTTACAGTAATTCAACATTTCTTATAAAAAAATAACAAATAACTAGTATATTTGTAGGATTTTGGAAATATTAACCAGTATCCAAATTTATAGGATACGTTCTAACGTATTGCAATTAAAAAATTGGTCTGATAAAAAAAAATATTAATATTATTTAGATGATAGATAGAGGAACAGTTAGATAAAGAATGGCCAATCGAATATCAACTTACATGTATCTGATATTGTTCACATAATAGTGTTACAGATACTTTCTGTTTTTATAATATTATCACGTTTAATGAAGAAGAACGATAGACTTCTATGGACAATTCTTTCGCTCGTTGCCAATTAATTATCTTGCGAGTGAATAAAAAAAAATACGTATTACATAAAAAAATTAACTTTATTTTTTCTGAACAATTAGATAGGATAAAACTGTGCCTAGGGTTCATTATCACATAATTAGGCGTAATCTCATTTTACAGTATTATTTTTAATAATACCAGTTCCAACTAAGGTTTGGAATTTTCTGTATTTAATCCTTCAGATTTTCGTTTATACTTGTAAATATGTACCATATATTAGCAAAAATTGTACCTTTTCATTTATTATTTTAATTTTAATTGTATTCAATTTTTAATTATTAATTTTCCTTTTTATTTATTATCAGAAATTAGTCACCTTATGTTTTATGATATGACATATGGTTTTATTTTATTTGTTCTAATCTTATTTTAAGTATTCCGTTAATTATTGTTGTTGATTTTTATCTTTTCAAATTTATTATTTTAAGATGTTTCATAATTTCATTTTTATTTTGTAGTTTACTCTAAGGCCCTAAAGCCTAATTTTGACCCCTTCATATTATTCTAAAGTGATAAATATCAGAATAAATAAAGAATGTTATTATTATTATTAGAGAAAAATGTATTTATATTTATATAACGTTTGATAGAAGAAAAATTTTCCACCTCTAGTCTACAATTCACAAACTCTAAGAACACATTGCAAGAGGGTTACCTGTTGAATACCTTCAAAGGGGATTGAATCTTTAAGGAGAGAGGAAAAAGCATTCTAACCTCTTCTAAAGTCCCAGTAGGAATCAACAAGACTTCAAACAGTAGGTATATCATTCATGTTCGGAATGAAAAAGATAGAAAAGCACTTTTCCACAAAAACTGAAGGTAGTTGTATTTCAGAGATCCAGAAAAGCTGCAATAATCTGTTGCCCACTGGGAAATTAGTTGTTTCCCCTGCAATTTAATTCTTAACAGAAAATTGTTTGTTTGTTACAGCTTGTAAATGGATTTAGGACTTCATGTCCAATATTAGGAAAAACATAAATCATTTTGACTTTTGATTGATTACAGTGCATAAAATATCTGTAAAGCATGGTTTAGTTCCGATTTTAAATCCTCCTGGTTAGAATACTAAAAAAAATATTTAAATAATTGCTTCTGAAATATTCGATATTAAAAGGCCTTTTCATACATGAGTAATACGAACAAACCTGACTGTCACACTGTCAAACTATAATATCTAACATAAAATATATATATTATATGACGTTCTTATGAAAACAACAACCTGCCTCAGATATTTAAAAAAGTATTAAAATAAATCATAACGTAAAGAATATAAACAAAAACAATGCCACAATGTAAATTAGTTTATTTTTACATCTCCTTGCGAAAACAATAAAATTATTTTGTAAATTATGTATAGTTTTTTTTTTTTTATATCAGGTTATGAAAGATAATCCAGTAAGTGTTTATCCATGTCAAATTTTTAAATGTCGATTTAATATGGAGTATCCTTCATTATTTGGAAAAGCTGGCGAACAATTTTTATGATAATATAAAATACAATTACTGACACTTAAATAAATTTTCATAAGATATTACCGCTGAATATAGTCTATTTTATATAGAAATGTGTAATTAATGGCACCATGGCTAATCTAGGTGTACGGTTACTTTTTTATGTGTGAATACCTCAGTATCTAAAGTCCATATTTATATTTGGTAACTAATTGCGAAGTGACTTACTGAATTATTAAAAAATTTCTGAAAGTTTCTAAAATATTGATCGAAATTGCGCTAAACATATTTCATAAGATTCACTCATTGTATTATAAATTATCCAAGAGTAGACTGCTATCCTTCATATTCAGACAGCCTCTTAAATATTAAAACAAAAATAATAATAAATAAGTAACAAAGTTTATTGGAATTATCTGCTAACAAATAAATTTTATTTAATAGCATGAATGTTTAAAAACCAATATGGTAGTAACTTTCAATTAATATTGTAGGTATAATACATGGTAGGTACGAATAAAGGTTTGAGAATATCACTAATTATGATTATTTTAGGTTCAGTTTTTAATTTTGAAATTCTTAAAATATAATATAATTTAGGCAATGTTTTACCTCAGTTTTTTTTTAATTAAAAGATCTAATATTTTATAAAATGAATCCGGCTGATGCCAAAATTTTAATTACCTCAAAAGCACCATAAGCTTTGACCAGTGGATGGAGAAAATAACGCATGGTCACTTTGGCATTTAATTTTTTTAAAATTAAAATATCTATTACATTTAATTAAATTAATAAAAATAAATTAAAATAAAATTACCTTAAAGTAACTTTAAGCAGCAACAAGTTTTTACGTAAAATGTATTTATGGTATTGATGATTCAGCTAATACTCTTTCAGATAAAAATATACAACAATTTTGGCTGAAATTACGCTTTAAGCGGAAAGCTAGGGAAATATTCGTTTTTTTTTTTTTTTTTTTTTTTTTTTTGACCTGTAGAATTTGTGTTTTAACTTATGTTTTAATCCTTACAGTCCAAAATCCTTCGTAAAATCCTTAATGCTCCTTACTCTGTCACAAATCAAGTCATCCATCAGGACCTCAATATTCCATATGTTGCCGATTTGGCCAGAACCAGATACCGTTCCTTCCATAATAAACTCCTCAACCACCCAAATCCACTTGTTTCTAACCTGGCTTCTCCTTCATTACCTAATAATCCTCCTAGGCGTCTGAAAAGAAGATGGCCTCGAGATCTTCTCCTCTAGAAATGTTATTGGAGTTTTATCAGTGGGTAGATTCTCCACATGTTTTTATCATGTCACTATGTCACCTACAGCAAATTTACTTGTTGTATGTATGTGTATACAGTTGTAAATATCAATAAATAAATTATTAAAAAAACAAAAACATGTTTTCCGTTAACTTATTTATTCATTAAATTATTTATTTTAACTTATTCATTCATTGGAGTATTTCTTTTAATTAACTTTTTTTTTCCTAAATCCATACATTTATTTTTTAAAAATTTATTTGTTTCTTTTTATAAACTGATTATACTGCGGTGACTATTACGTTTATGGTTTGACTTTACATTGCTGTCTAATGAAAAATTTGTTTAACGGAACGAACTTGGATAGCGGATCATTGGAAAAGGGGTGGTATGGGAAAGTGAAATAGGGAGAATAAAATTGTCAAGTTAATAAGATAGAATTCTTAAAAGTAATGAAATTGTTGTATTAAAAAATAATAATAATAAAATACTTGTATTAAGTGTGCAGACGAGTATTGATTGTAAAAGGAAAAATGAAGGGAAAATAAATGTTGTTATATCATGTGAATATATGTATTGCATATATATGTTCGATCATGGATTGATTGGTATGCAGTGTATTGTAGCAACCTAATGTAGTTGGGAACCATGGCTAAATAAAGCATTTCTCTTTCTCTCTCTACCCAGTGGAGATTCGCGTAAAATGTGACCTTGAGCTTAATCAAGCTTTCTGGGATAAAGCACTATCCTCTCTAGTCTTCTACATAAAAGCTTCCGAGAATTTCTATGTAGAGTTTCCTAATTACTAATACGAAATAGAGCTTAGGATGTAATTTTTTTCTATTATGAGGAGCCCCTGTCCCTTGTATCCAAAACCACTAATAAGCTACATAAGCAAAAGAATATCAATACATAGCAGGCCTCATACAATTTTTTAAACATATAATGTGTTAAAAGCCACTAACGTGTAGCGAAATGCTATCCAGATATTTTTTTATTTCAGACACCTAAAATCTATAGAACATAGAGAATAAACGAACACATACACAAAAACAAAAAGGGATCGAAAAAGTACAAGGGTCACTTAAAAAAAAAAAAATTTTTTTTCAAGAGAACCTTTTTTTATACAAGTTGCTTCATGGAATCATTAAGAACAATATGCAGCAAAAAATATAGCTCAAGTAAGTTTTTGAAATCAAATTTATAAACGTCCGTGAAACAGAAAGAAAAAAAAGAGTATTTGAGACTTGACTTGGAAATAAATTATTTTATTTAAACTATAAAAGCAGTCTGGAAGAAGTGAGAAGATTATATTTTAAAATCCTTGTTATTATGATAGCCGAGAGTAAATTCGAACTAATTATTTAAGTAATCTATCACAATTATTTTTCCAGTAATATTCATCAGTCTGTCAATTAATGATCACACAATCATCAGCTATCAAGAGTGAGTATTCTGCAAATACCCATGATAGATTTGCATACAATGTTACCAAATGTTTTGAAGGGGTGGACTAAGCTAAAACCTGGTCTACTTTATTTTTCTCTTTAAAATTGAAAAAAAAAAGAATTATTTCATAAGCATAATGAGAAATTTTCACATGAAAACGGGTTGATCCGTCTTCTTCTTTCGCCCACCCGTTCGAAAAAATCTATTCTGGATCCACCTACATTCCAACAACGGCTCGGTTACTAGCAGTCATTAACAACCTATAAATCATTGATCTGAAAATTAAATTTTCTCTGAAGAAAATAAGACTGAGATTCTGTGCTGAACTATTTTCATAGCTTATTTTTTAAAAATTATTTTCTATATTTTTAATCATAATATTTATTAATTTTTCTCTAATATATAAATTTTTTAAATGCTTTAGTTAAAAAAAGAGTTGATTTTTAAAAAAAAACCGATGTGTGTAGTGTATTATTTATTAGTTTATGCGTATGTATAGTTTCTTACGTAAATTATAATAAATAAGTCGTTTCCAGAATGATGTCTGCCATTCATCCCTTCATTACTTTATCAACTCAACCAGAAAATAAAATTACTTAGATACAAAACGTTACTAGTTATATAGTTATATCGAAGAGACTGTTCCCACAGAAAATTTCTTTCAGTAATATTATTTTAGAGTTAAAAAAATAATGAAGCTAATAGCCAATATGAAAGTACGCAATATCCTAAAGGCAACATTAATAATCAACTACGTTTATTACGACTTCATACCACCAGGGAATTCTTATGAATAAAGATGAGGGTAATTTTCCTTTTTAGTGAGAGAATATAAAAATATATGTATTAATGAAAATTTTTATATTTACATAAACGAATTAAACGAGTCCCTTACACACAAAGTGTTTTGTTAATGAAGATGAAGCCTCTTCTCGTGAAGGATGAGATGATTGATTCAATTTTAATATTCTGTAATATGTTTGACAAGATTTTCTCCGATTATTTGTTTATACCCCCTTTAGATAATGGATAAAACAAGTTTAAAAAAGGTACGCCACTGAAAGGTTGATTAATTCTTCACGAAGTTTCTTTGGCGAAGTACAGAGGGTTTCAAGGCTCTTCCAAATAAAAAAACTTCAGTAAAGAAACATAAATAGAGGCAAGAAGATTTTCTATAATAGTACTATTACCAGAGGGTAAGCATTTTCACAATTATAATAACAGCCAAGGGTTAAGTACATTCTTAGCAGAAAAGTACTGTTCCTTGAAAAACGCTTGTGCAAGAATGTGAATTGGTTTTCAGAATTTTCCCCAATTAATGGTACCCACTTTATAGATACTGGATGGCTCTGGACACTGCCCAAACCCAACGGGTTAACTAACGGCTAAAGCAACAGAATAAATTATTGTCTACTCCAGCCGTATTTGAAGCCGAGTCTGTGGGTGGAATGAATTTTTTTTATTTCTTAAAAATATTCAATGCTCAATTATTTATTTGAAAAGTAAGTGGTTATTTATGCAATGTAAATTTATTTTCGCTATGATTTGCAAAAATTTATTTTTTAAATGTCTTTCATTACGATGTCGCAATAATATATAACTATTTTGTATTTAATTACTATCAATATACAGGGTTTTCTTTTCACACAAGCCGGCCAGAAATAAAAATAACAGTTTAATAGATTTTTTAATCACCATTGTCCTTTTGATTAATAAAATATCAATAACAATACTATTTGCTTTTAATCATGATTAATATAGAATATAGAAATCTCAACATCTTATTCATTTAATTTTTTTTTGTATATATAAACGTTTATAGGAATAAATGAATGGAATATGGTCCGGGTGCGGTCAAAAAATACTCAAATAGTAGATAATTATACTATTTTATTGAGCCAACGTTTCACCTTACGTTGCAGGGCTTCGTCAGGGCTAAAAAAGATACAAACACATAGTTACAAAAGGAAAAAAAAAAGAGAAAAAAACATAAGTGTAAAATCATACATTTTATACCCCTGTTATTTTACACTTATGTTTTTTCTCTTTTTTTTTTTTTCCTTTTGTAACTATGTGTTTCTATCTTTTTTAGCCCTGACGAAGCCCTGCAACGTGGGGCAAAACGTTGGCTCAATAAAATAGTATAATTATCTACTATTTGAGTTTTTTTTTACCGCACCCGGACCATATTCCATTCATCTATACACACACGGTCAATCAATAATCTTCCAGTTTATAGGAATAATACATTCTGCCACACTCAAGAGTGGCATCCGACGAATGGACATTCAGGATAGTACACAACCATGCCATACATACATATTAACTAAAAATATAAAGTAAATCAATAATAATAAAACATACAATAATATAATTAAGTACAAACTAAAATGGATAAAAATTAAAATGTATTCATTTAATAAAAAAAAAATTGTTATTCCTTTTACACTAGCCGGCCTGAATACAAAACAAAAAAAAAAGCAGTTCAGAAACTTTTAAATATGACGAAGGTAATTTAAAATTTACTTCTTATTTAGTTTTTAGTATCCTTTTGACAAATAAATATGGTTTTAATTATGATTAATTATAGTTATAGCTTATGAAATAAGATCTTAAAATCGAACAGTGATTCTATATTTAATAATCTGATTATTAAAATCTCAATTTTTCTATTATTTCATAAACAACTAATTGTTCCTCTCGTCTTAAACAATTTATTATTTCGTTCTTCTTCTACCTCTTGTAACCTTCACAGTTGACTTTATCTATCATGTAGAATACTTTCCTTTAAGTCACATTACTCTATTTTCTTTGGTGCCTATCAAAGACAAAGTCTTAAGGTTTCATTACCGTGTGGTACCCTTTAAGGTTAAAGTTTCTTAAGAATGTTGGGAATTTCAGCATTCATAAGAGAAGGAAGAGAGCTTTATAGGCCCTTATACACAGGTAGTTTAATATACGTTGGTTATTTTATAATATCAGTGAGGAACTATGATATCAAATAAGTCTCTGTTTAGTAAGTCGAAGAATTTCTCTATTTCTGTACTGTTCTATACTCATTAATTATATATGATATGACTTTTATGTATTTAATTTCGTATTTAATTATATTTTCATATCACAATCTTAACCAGATGATATTTTCAATCAACATTTTTTGTTTAAAGTTAAAACTCAACATTTAGTTTAAAAAAATATTGAATACTTTAAAACAAATAATATCATGGAATATAAAAAGGAAAAAATGAAAATGTATTTTACTGTTTATTATATTATTTTTAAAAAATACATATATTATATTTTTACTATTAAAATAGACTAGCAGTAGTTTCCTAACATACATTTCTCCTAAAAAGCTTAGGGTCGTATTAAAAAAATTTAATGTCTTCGAAAGAAAACGCTCATACACTTTTTCACTCAGGAAAAAGATCTTGGTGTAAATGGAGAAAATGTACCTTAAATGACATGTTCACACCCATTGCATGATAGTTTTATTAATAAATCAGAATTTTTTTTCATGATTTTTATTTTTACGACTTCCTAGGAGATAATTGACGACAATTTGAAAGGAATGGTCATGCCAAAAGATTTTCAAAGTCCTTATCTGCCATACCTATATTCCTTCTTTTAATTTTGCACCTAAATTTTTTGTAATAATTAATTATTTGTAAAATTTGATAGCTGAATTATTTTTGTCTATGGTCTTGATGATTTTTTTTTATCAGATCCAATTATTTCACATTCATTTTTCATTTTTTTCATATTTCATTCTTTCATTCACATCCCAGTTCGTATATACTTTTTATTCTAAATATTCCCGTGTCACTTAAAGAGTAAATATATGAATTCAGAAGGCATATTCTTATTGTAAATTTAGAAAACTTTAGAAAAGCCTGAAATGATTATTGGAACTGGTGAATTGTGTCTATGAGGTAATATTAACTTTGTAGTTACTATTTTTGACACATAATAATTTTTTAAAAATATCAATAAATTTTAACAGGGAGGGGTCTTTATTTTAAAAAAATGCATTGCCTTAATATATATATTAAAGAAAATAGTGAATAGAAAAATATATATATATATATTTTTAGAGCTAACAGGAACTTCATATTTATCAATGTTCTATTGAAAATCACTATTTTCTTGGTTTTATTAAATGTAGGATAATGGAGGAAAAACGGGTGAGACTTCAGCATTAAGTTGACAGTAATCTACAAGCAAAATCATAAGCACCTTATAATATAAAAAAAGTCAAATTTTGTAAAATTTATAATTAAATAATTTTATTTTTAGTTCCCTAAATCCCAATTTACATTATTTCAATGACATTCTATTTTAATATAAATGCTGTACACTTCTGAGAAATACTTTTATATTATTGAATTATTTTAAGTACTTATTTATTAAGAAAAAATACCAAAAATATTTAAAAAATTAGGTAAAGAACATTGTAGGCGGCCTGACACCTAACCCTTCACACCAAAACTGCAACGGTGCCGGTTCGATTCTAGTTTGAGCGGGTTTCCTATTATTTTTTGGAGGCCCCATGGAATAAAAACTCGTTTTTCCACACTAGTTACAATATAATTCTAATCTCTTGGGTTAATTCCCTCTCCCATGTGTCGGAAATAACTACGAAAGGAGTGATAAAAAAAAACTATAACATATAGTAATTAATATTGTAAATGAAAAAAATAAAATTATATAAATAATGTACGTAAAATAATTTTTACTTATAAATAATCATTCAATTTAATGAAATAAATTTAAACTATTTCCATTTTTACAGAAAGCTTGTGAATAAACATTTTCCATGCTTGCAATTATTTCCTTAAACGTACACCATCTTAAAGGAAACGATAATTCATTCGATTATCCATGCCTCCACCAAGAATGTGACAGCTTTGCAATCTGGTTAATGCTTTATGTTTCTGACATAAATAAAAATATCAACGCGAGTTGCCTTATACTGAACGTTTTTCATCTAGATGGGTCTAAACACAGAACTTAAGGCGTAATTCTAACTTAGAGAATAGTGGAAATAAAACCGAGACAAAATCCAGAAGAGCCCAGTGTATTTATTGCCAAGTAACTGTCAGAACAATGTTATATCAGGCATAACTCAAGCGGTCCTAGAACAGAGGTTATGAGGCACTTAGTCAACTACCGAAATCTGCAACACAATATATTTTTTTTATTATCCGTTAATTGATTCACAATTTTTTGGATTATATAAACTAATTAGAGATTATCATATATTATCAATTAATCCAAACGATCAATATTTCATACTGTTGTAATCCAAAAAAAATACAATTTATGTTTTGATATATTAATGCAGTTCTTATATTTTATGAGCATTTGATAATGATAATAATGAGCAGGGTGATTCTTAAATTACGACCAACTTTTAGGTACCAATTTTAAAAAAATCTTATCTTCAAGAAATAAAAAAATACTGAATTCCTTCAGGTTAACTCATTACTAAAACCACCATTAACAAATCTACTAATACATTTGATGTCATTACACCTATTATCGTGGCCAAAAAGATGGTATCTAATACTGTTAGGCCATAAACAATGAAAAGGTGTGAATAAAAATTTGGAAATTTTTTTTAAAATTGAATTACTGTCCGATAATTATTTTTTTGATCTCAATGCCTATCTATATAAGGCTATCATTAATCATAATAAAGATGTAACATTAAATACAAATGGCATTAATTATCTAAATCAAAGCAAAATAGTAATTCAAAATTTACTATTATTTTTCCTTTCTGGTCAGCTTGTGTGAATGGAGCACGAATGAAATTTGTCAACGTTAAGTTGAAAATCTAAAAAGAGTAGTCGAAATATTTCAGATTATTAAAATGTCTTTAGTGACGAAGCCGTTTTATTTAATTTTTTAAAATATAATTTGGGGTGCCAACTCTGTGGACCGTATTAATGAGAATAAGACCTATCTGATAGCAAAATTTATTTAAATGAAAACTCATATAACGAGTGTCATCAAAATAGCGAAATATATAATGTAAGATCTTTGACATAAAGAATAAATATATACTTATATAAAATAATATATGACATAAAATGTATGAAA
The DNA here is from genome assembly GCF_000696795.3 of Halyomorpha halys. Lineage (NCBI taxonomy): Eukaryota > Metazoa > Arthropoda > Insecta > Hemiptera > Pentatomidae > Halyomorpha > Halyomorpha halys. Next base: position 493,483 of record NW_027114782.1, on the reverse strand, counting down.
TATATAAAATAATACTGCAAAGTACAATTTGAACTTATGATAATTAATTTTTTTAAAGAATGAATTAATATTCAGATCTGCGGTTATTAATGTCTCAAAAATTACTTTAAAAAATAATTCATTTCGATGAGATTTCAGGCGATATATTTTAATATAATTAATATGTATATTGATATAGCCCATACTTAGCCCATATTCTATAGCTGTTGAACTGCTACACCATATTCTGTTAGATACTACACCTTAATATATAGTGTTGTGTGGGTAATGTTATTGAAATATAATTGCATCGTGTGTTTGTTGTTAATCAATATATGATTCGCTACTGATTGATTAGTTTATTGCATATTTTAGCAATAATATGCATAACTAGCTTATTTATCTATATAATTATTATGTAAATACTTAAACAAATAATATATTTAATAAATGATCAATTAAAAAATTTAAAAACAATATTCATCGCAAAGAATTGTTGATAGATGTAGTATTAATTTTTTTATTAAAACAAATTGATACGAAACATTTTTGATTGAAGTGATCGCATTAATAAAAGATTTTAATCAAGTATGCAATTGATTAATTTTTCTGAATTAAAAAAATGTTATAAATATAAATATCATGTTTTAATATCATTAAACGATTTAGATGTAACTATTACAAAGAGAAAATTATTTATTAAAAATATAATTATAATGGATAGTTCCTTCACACCCATTCATAGAATCAATTATATAATGTTAAATAATTTTCAAATTATTATAATAATAATATAGAATGAACCGGACGAGCCCGTGAACAATGACAATTGCCAAGTTTTTGAAATGTTTAAAGGATTTAGAAATAAAGCAATTAGCTTGTATTATAGTGTTTCAAATAACAATATTCAATTTATTTATTTATTTTAAATTTAAATTCGGTTTGATAAGTAGGAACTCCAGAAGAGCACAAAGAAAACAGTAAAACTTTTATTTTTTCCTCTCCTTGACCGAGAGGAAAAGGGGAGTTAAACAAACAGACTGACCGCTCAGAGACAATGTTAGTCCCGGCTAAACACCACCGCGCTCTATATTGCATTCTTACTTTGCCCAGTAAGAGACTAGGATGTCCTTTATAGCCTCTGTCAACTATTTATCTTCCTGATGGAAACAGTTCATCAGAACGAGTATAGTTTATGAAAATAGAAGGTCGATTTAACCTGTGGTGAAACGTACATTTGAGATACTAAAACGTTAAAAAGTATGAATAAATTACCCAAAATGCATTAGTCTACGTTACACATTTATAAATCCTCCTACCCATAGAAGGTCTATAACACACTCATTGTTTAATAAAAGTTCTGTATCCTGTAAAGGAGAAATATACATGCTATTAAATATAAGAAGAAGATCAGGAGAGATCTGAAAAAGATTTTTGTGACAGTCAAAAAAGAACAAATAGTTTTTAACTATTTAATGTCCCCACATTTCAAGGGTTCATCGGGGTTAAAAAGATACAAAAAACAACTAGGAGCATTAAACCAATAAGGTAAATTAAGATAGGATAAATATTATGTAAAAATTAAGTGATAAGAAAATTATATATAAATAAAAGGAAGGAAGACATAAAATAGTATTAATATAAAATAAACTTGAATAAACAATGATAAAAATACGTAACAATGGTAAGAATAAAATGTTTTAAAATACGTATAATATACAGTTAAAAAAGTGCAGGAGAAGTATATAAACCTATAAAATAATAACAAATAAAAAAACAAAACAGAGAAGTAGATGTGGGAACACAACATTTAAATTTTTCCGTCTGTTAGTGTTTAAATTTGTTTTTGTTTTATATACGTCTCCTGCAATTTTTTAATAGTAGATTATACGTATCTTTTAAATTTTTATTCTTACCATTGTTACGTAATTTTTTATTCTTATTGTTTTTTCAACTCTATTTTATATTAATACTATTTTATGCCTTCCTTCCTTTTATTTATATATAATTTTCTTATCACTTAATTTTTACATAATATTTATCCTACCTTAATTTACCTTATTGTTGTAATGTCCTTGGTTGTTTTTGTATTTTTTTAGCCCTAATGAAGCCCTGCAAAACGTCGGACATTAATTAGTTAAAAACTTTATGTTCTTTTTTGATCGCAACCCTGACCATATTCGTATATTTAAGTTTTACGGTCAACTATATATATCAGATTTAGTTTTTTTAACTGTAAATAAATATTAATCATCCTAAAACAAGAAAAACAATCCTTACAAAGTTAACGCTTTGCGCAGGAAATATTCTCGTCTAATGATTTTCATTTTTACGAAGCATTTAAGTTATGTTAAATGATACATATTAATTAATATGGGTTAGTATGTGAGTGAGTATAGACACTCTGAGGTGCCTCCCGGAACAGATGAGGAGAGATGAACTCAAGAAATTAAGGAAGAATAGACGAAGAATGGAGTAAGTCCACCTATCAGTATACTGAACATCATCATGAACCACATCATTAAATATATAGACCAAACATTCTAAATTCATTAACACACTTAATTATAAATGTTTAGTTTTGGCCACCCCCACACCACATGTAACTTGCGATATAATTTCTTTCTGTTAATTATGTTTATTTTCATTATTATATACAGTCCAGTAAAATCCAACCAGCCAATCAAATGTAAAGGTGCGCCTGGCCTTCAGTTGAAGGCATATTTCATACATGAAATATTAACTTTTTAAATTTCAATAATAATGCAGTTAAAAACAGATTAATTTATTTGTCATAACCTAAATAACTTATAACTAAATATTTTTTAATATAATCTTTATCAACATTGGGACCATTTTTGTCTCCTCTATCGACAGAGGATACTAAAACTATTACAAGAAATTAGATTCTAAAACATTATTGTACTCTATGTTTTCTCTTTTTTTCATTCTTCTTACGATTATTTGCAAAACATCTAAAGCCGTTAAAATTGGCTACAGTATTTGGGACTACTTTAGGACACAGATAAAAAAAGTGACCAATATGAATCTTTCTTAAAGAATGGCTTTCTACCAGAATCCTTTAGATAAAGCAGTCTTTCCCATTGGCAATTTCAGAATTAGACGGACTGAAGCAGAATTGGAGAACGCTAGAAAATGAACATTGGAGAGTAGACAACATAGGACTGTTATGAGGCAGCGAGAATCGATTCGAAATTCCAACAATTTTCCGATAATCCTAGTAGAGGTTAGAGGGAGTGAACGGTAATAGTGTGTCAACCTGTATTTAATATATACAAAATATTAATACCATATATGTTTATCACCATTAATTAGGAATAATTAACATGTCAATATTCTGAATTATGATATTAAACATAAATACCAAGTAAAATCCAAAAATATGATAAATCATTCCATTAACATTAACTATCATTAATTAATTTACGTTAATTATTTATAAATGTCAATACAGACATAAGTCCCGAAGTTAATGAATGTTTAATATTAATAATATTAATATTAATAATTTATTTCAAAAATTATTTATCATTGAGTTATTAGCTTACTATTCATTTTGTTAATTCGATTATTCTTATAAAATCAAAAATTAAATATTAATGTTAAATTAACCTGGTTGCAGCTATAGGCATTTTCATCGTAATCTTATGTCCTCAAACCTTACCCGGAATACTTATAATCGAATATTAAACACTTAAACATCCTTCTGAAACAAATAACTTTGTCTCTACAGTGTATCCTTCACTTTATACTCCTATCAATTCAATTAATATTATAGAATAAAAATGCTTCAACACGTGAAGGATCAAAAGTTCATTGCTGTGAAAGTATGTACTGTTTCTTGTAACAACGGTAATGCAAAAAATTTATTTGTTTGTGATAGCGCTCAAGTGCCGTATTTTATCCCTACTTAAGCGTACCCAATTCATAGAGGCTGGTTGTTCCCCAAGAGGGCAATTGAACTCACAGGATTAATTCTAGGCAAAAGTTACATAACAAATAATTATTATCACAGCCGGATTCGAACCTGACCCGAGTGATAATAGCACAAAGCTCTATTCACTGAGCTACCCCGACTCCACAAACAGTGGACAAAAATCATTCTTCCCGGTGTCGATTCATGATCAAAGCAAGTAAACACAATCTATGCAGTTGTCGGGGTTGTCTGGTCTTAGGCGGTTCTCCAGCCTGGTATACACTTTACAGAAGGCCCACGACAAGGCGTATTCATTAGTAGGTAAGAAAGGAAGGCCGTGCCAGGGGATGAGCCCTGGACACTGACTAGGTAGAGGAGTTCTAGGTGAGAGATTCTGAGGCAGAGTAACATTTCTAGTTGCCGAGATGAAGCGGACGGGCTAGAACTGTCATGATAGGAGCCAGCTTACTAGTTGCCGAGATGAAGCGGACGGACCAGTAAGCTGATAAGGCTAGGTGCAGCTCTAGTTGCCGAGATGAAACGGACGGACTAGAGCCGGGGAGAGACGGGAAATTACACTGGTTGCCGAGATGAAGCGGACGGACCAGTGTAACCGTTAAGGATTAGGTTACAATCTTAGTTGCCGAGATGAAGCGGACGGACTAAGATTGTTGGAGAAAGGGAGAGGAGATAGACCATCGTCTAAGGTGAGCATAATAAAAACCAACTCTTGTGAGAATAGATTAGCAATGAACTTCTCTATCTCAAGTAGAGTGTAAGCCACCAGTGCTATGACTAGACCTGGGAAAAGGCTTGATTTAACGGATCAATCCCGGTGGCAATTGAAGGCCTCATGTGATCGGTTATCACTGAGGGTTCACTCTTTTAACTCTACTTGAGATAGTTCCGTAGACTAATTTTGCTCAATCTCTTTTTATTTTATAATTAACATTCTTACACATTACATATTAACATATATAAATTTATACAAGAGATCGTATTTTTATAATGATAAACTTATATACAATTATACAGCTTCTTAGACGCTTGTAGTGCTGGCCCCTGGCAGATTATAGCTGCCTTCGTGCTCGCTGACTGTTACACAGTCATATTTCGAACTAATTACTTAAAGTTCATTGTTTAAGTAGGTTTTGGAATTTCAATCGAATATTAGCATTACATTTATAAAAGAAAAAAATGTAAAAAAAAAAAAAAATACAGATGTATATACAAATATTAGCTTTAGTAAGGAAACACATTCAGATGACATGAGTAGTTTATCGAGAATATGAGAGAACTGTCCACCAAGTGGAAGGGCGAACCGTAGAACTTTTTCGACGAATGATCGAATATATTCGAAGAAAAGGGTTTCTTTCAGAACTTGTCAAAGGAAAAGTGAAAAGACTAAGATGTGGTACTCTCGGGAAAGGTCATATGTGGAAACTCCTTTTTCCCTCCCGCACACAGGCACAATTTGACTCGTGGCAGATGGAAATTGAACAGAGTTGGGAAAATAACTTTTCGTTGACATATAGAAAGAAAAGTATAAAATGAAAAATTACACCTGGCGTGTCATAAGTGCAGTTTCATCGGAAATAAAATCGAAAAATGAAGTTGCTTTTTCTTCTTTTTTCGGTAGGGGGAGGTGAGAATGGAAAAGGAGAAAATTGAAATTGTTATTTTCGTACTTATAAGGAAGTAATCAAATTGATTAGTCTTTTACGAGAGGTTTCTAGCACTAAACCACATTTGTTTTTCTACAGCATAATAAATTCGGATGAATTTAAGAAGTTAAGGATAAAATTTTTAGAGCTAAACATGAAATGGGGCGGTTGTAGCTGAGGGCATTAAGGAATCTACATTTAGTAACTTAGTTACTGAAGTGGCGCCGGTTCGAATCCGGCCATGGGGGTTCGACATTTATTTCGTAGCCGTCTTATAGAATTTGAACCTCCACGTGGTAGGAATAGCTGGGTAACCTGTAGATACCCCTCTGTATGCCAGAAATGACCAGAAAGGAGGGAAAAAAAAAGACAAATTTATTTTAGGCCAGGAAATTGGTGCTTTAGATAATCCTTACTTTTTAAAAATTTTATTTAAATAGAAAGGCTTGGGGCAATAATATGACAATCTATAGTTCAAGATTGTTCAGCAGCTGTTACAGAGCATCTTCGAAAAATTCTTGTTTTATGTTTTATACAGTTCATATCGCATAAACGGACATAAAAAAATAAGAAGTGAAGAAGGATTCTGCACGCAATTCTAAGTATTTTCAAAATCTTTGCTTGTATTCTTGCTCTAAGCCATTCAATTATTAGTCCAACCACGACGTGTTATTAGAAGCCTAGTTGATCTTTTCAAGATAGACAGGTTGGTTTATTTTGTCCAGCCCAATTTGTGAGCAGTTGCTTATGGAACTATTTCTATTCCTTCCATAAAAAAACTTAGCGATGTCGATTTTTGGCGTGTCAGGTTTCCTGTTGAAATGGCTGTTTCAGATCAGCCATGGAGGTTTACGTCCCATGAGTTGGGAATTCCCCGAATTGTATACTATTCAGTAACTACCATAATTGGTTACTTCCTGTTCGTTTACCTTAACTCAAAGAATATTTTCCATGCATTAAGTATTTATCGGACTCTATTAACTGTAGTTAGCATTAAAAGATCAATTACGTGAAACAAGATATTTATTATTAACAAGACAATTATTATTTTTAGAGAGAGATAAACAGTTTTAATTTTCAAATATTACAATCAGACTTAATTTATTTAATATTTAAGGAAAATTAAATATTAATAAAGGAATTAATTTTAATTATATTCACCGAACAATGTACATAAAATGAAATAAATAATTTTAAAAATATATTAATTTTAATATAACCCAAAAACCAAAAGTCGTAAGAAATTTTTTTTTTTTTAATAATAATTTATTTACAACTGTATAATAATATATACAACAAGTAAATTTACTGTAGGTGACATAGTGACAGGATACAGACATGTGGAGAATCTACCCATTGATAGAACTCCAATAACATTTCTAGAGGAGAAGATCTCGAGGCCATCTTTCGTAAGAAACTTAAATTATTTAAGACGGATCTATGCACGGGATGACACAGCAAATTTTCCCTCAGAACTGGTCGAGTGTGCGATTTTTATAATATGTATTTTTCATATTTGTTTGGTATTATTTGAAATTGCTCAAACGATTTTTGTTAAACTCTGTGTACCATAGTAAAACTAGATGATCTTTTATGTCAGCCAGGTTTCATCCTCATTGAATTCAAGTAACGAGGCTTAAATGTCGAATTAAAAAAAAAATATAACTCGAAAGTACCTTTTAACTTAATTTATTTCAAATAACTACTTTACTCTCTACTAAATATCTACTCTATTTTACACTGTAATAATAAATGAAAAAATGTAAACAGTTAAAGAATTTAATAATTAACATAACATTGAAAATGAAAAATCGTAGTCGGCCGAGCGTGCCCGTTCTCCCCCGACCGCCATTCGATTCACACGGCTTTGCTGTTAAACTGTTGTATTCTTCACAGGAACAAATTTGATATTCGTTACTCGATCCTCGAAAAATACTTCAATATGATTTTTTTATTGAATAAAAATATTATTCAATTTCAATTTCAATTATTGAAAAATAAAAGTTTATTATATGAAATTTTTACCTTCCAAGGTGCTAATTGAAAGTTGTGTATGAGAATGAAAAAAAGAAAATATATATTGCACTGCACCACAATAGATTTAATTTTTTTTTGTGTGTTCATCTTAAAAGCTACCTAACTATTTTTTATTACTTATTTATCACTTTACCAACAATGCAATTTATTAGCCAATTAAATTACGTCTGTTTATTTGTATAAATTGCAGAATTCTCTAGGACTTGAACTAAACACATTTCTCAATGTTCTGAAATGATGTAGCTTAGTTGACTAGTATACACTCTCAAGAAATATCTCAAGTGAGTTAGAGCAATAAGAAGCCGGACCTCTCCGCTACCATGAGACCAGTAGACTGATGAACTGAGATGTAAATGAAGGGAATGTCCCTTTGATCCAATGCAAATGATAGCAGATATTGATCACCTTTCGGCTATCCTGTCTCGCTCTCAATTCCAATCTAGAATATTATCTTTACTAATTTCCAATCTTGGCTAATGTTTTCTGGAACTGGTATGTTCACTGCTCACTATTATGAAAAGTTTCCACATAAAAATAATTTAAAATTCCCTCACCGTTCTAGCTAAAATCTTCAATACAATTTTTTTTTTCTCCATTTTTACTAAGAAATCTATAAATATATCATTATGCCATAATATCGATATTAAAATTTGTTTATCGAAAATCAAATTAACTTCAGGAATTGAATAAATTAACGTAAAAATAAAATATCCAGAATGACGACGGATTTGGATTTTTTTTCACTATTTTAGTAACAGTTTTTTTTTCCCTCTTGTTTTTAATGAAAGTGTTACCACCTCAAATTTCAAGAGCAGTAGGCGAGAAATTATTGTGGTGAAAGTATTAATTATAAATTTGAAAAGTTTTAGTTATTATTTATCAAATTCCGTTTTTGTTTTTTGCTTTTTATTTTTTTTTTTAATGCTAAACTATCCTATTTCATTTGTCTGCCTGTTTTTGTTTATATACAATAGATTATCAGTTATAATACGGCAAGGCGTATTGTCCGCCTTAATACTCCCTACCC
>NW_027114782.1:477739-479889 GCF_000696795.3 Halyomorpha halys | reverse complement strand
TACTTTTTTTTAATATTATTCCTCCGACAACGCATAAGTTATCAAATACCAGATATTGATCACTAAAGAACATTAGTCCAAATAAATTATTAGCTCAAATTCTGGAAGTTTTATATTTATATAAGCGAAAGAAGACGCAAAAAGTGATACTAGTATAAAATGTTTAAACTAAATAGGACACATTTTTTAATTACATAAACATACATACTAAGAGATATTGATAAAAGAAATAAAATATTTAATATTAATCAGCTAAATACATAGAATAGATCTTATAGAACTTTTTGAAGACTTTTAGTATCAAGACACTAAAGTCCTCTCTCTTTCTTCCTGCTTCTGTTAGTAGAGATAAAAAAGCTTTGTTTTACTTAGTAAAGAAAAGAAGTTCAGTATCCCGCTTAAAACTTTCTAAAGATTGTTTATGTCAAATGGAAAAGTTGAATGAACTTTAATTTTAGTGAATAAATTAGAAAAGTTCTACACCATGATAAAATGAGGTAGTTTCTTTTTTGTTTTCACAGATATGTAAATATGAGGATCATTTTTATTCATTTTATTTTCCTAAAGTTTTAAAGTGAAATGACTACACCTATATAAATTTAATTTTTTTTCTACGTAGATCTTGATAGTTCTGAGTTCTATTAGCAAAATAAAAAAAAAGTTCCTTGAAATAAAAAAAAAAAAAGAAATGTTATAAATATTTTAGTACATATTTACTGAAACGTTGAACTAATAAAAAAGAGGTAAGTAAGCTATTTTGTTTTACTTCTCTTATATAATTGGGACATTTCTCATAAAATCATTAGATGCCTTAGACTCTGATTCCTAGAATTAAAATTTTTCTTTTATTTTTATTTTCAAAATTGAGGAAATTATAATGTTATGACTTTCTGAATTATACTGCTATGAATTTCACGATGTTATGAATCGCAAAGTTTCTTGTAGAATCACAACCGATTCTGCTTGAGGAATGGTTGATAGCTCACTTTCAAGCTCTTTAATAGTATTATATATATATTTATAATTTTTTAATAAAAGGAAGGTAGTCCGGGTGCGTTCATAATAACACAACTATTAATTGAACTGTCCCACTATGTAAGACTTTATTAGGGCTAATAAGAGATACAAATAACTATTAGTGAAACAAAGTTAGAAAATTAGATAGCATCAAATAAAAGTACACTGAGACATGGATGATGTAAAATTTATACAAAAATAAACAAAGAAAATTAATAAAAATAAAAATAGATGTACAACTTTTTTTTAGGGCTGATGAAGCCCTGCAAAGTGGGGCGAAACGTATTGGCTACGTCGAAATTGTTGAAAACTATTTTTTGTTTCTTCTTGACCGCACTCCTCACCATCTCCTTTATATTTTACCTACCGTTAATCATTTATATTATATATATAATTTAAAAAAAACAAATTTTGATGCCTCGAATAATCTGAAAATTACAATCCTCTAATCCATTATGATCAAAATTTTACTGAAATACATCTCCAGTTTTATAGCAGTAGGTGAAGAAATGGAAATGGAAATCCAACCAAATAAAATCCACCAAAACCGTTTTTAAGGCTTGTAGAACGGATATAAAATTCATTCATAAGCACCTTCTTTTCCATTGACCTTGGATACGGTGCTAAAGTATGTTATTTTATGATAAAATAATGATTGGTAAAATAGTTAAGCTGTTTGTATGATTGTGAAAAACTTTTTTCACCTACTTTTGCAAGGTTTTTCAATCCTCCACAACTCTTTCCAAATTAGATTAAAGTCACTTATGGGTCTAAACTTTTTCAATATTTTCGGGATGAGTTAATTGTATTGTAATTTACTGGGGAGCAGGATGTTAATAAAGTGATCTGCTACTGACACCAGAACCCTGGCAGTGCCAGATTAATGTGGCCGTGAGATCCAGGGAACCCTAAAGGACCCACTTCGGCTCAGAATATGGGTACTCCTAAGTGGGGATGGTTCAGCGTGATCAGGAACAAATCGCGTACTTACTCGTCCGTTATTCAAGAAACAATACTTCCTCATAAAGAAGTGAACTCACTGAGTGGTAAAGAACTTCATTATCATTTTCAATATTTAATGTCTACTGAAAAATTTTATTTTCATTTTATATTATTAAGGCATCCTTAAATAA
>NW_027114782.1:453795-477689 GCF_000696795.3 Halyomorpha halys | reverse complement strand
AATTAACATAATAAGAGCAAGGAAAAATCTCATTTTACCTTTAAAAAAATTATTAACAATTTTATAGTATTTTATTCGCGTTTTCTTTCTAAAATATTTTTTCTTGCCGATTTAATTTTATAAAGTACATAAATCCAATCTTTTTAATTTCTTAAAAGAAGGAGAGGGTAGAAAAAACAAAATAAAATAAATTGGTTAACAAGTACGAATGTTATCACATAATACATTGTGATTCTCTGAATTTTCAAGCATTCAAATGATAGTATACCTTTTTCTTTCTTTTTTTGATTAGTAACTAGCAGTTTGTGCTTTCTTAAATAAATTATATAATTATTTAATAAGCCTAAAGAGATACAGCTTCAATATATAAAAGAAAAAATTGAAAAACCAGCGATGCGCGTGATCCAACTCAAGCTATAACGGATCATGTTTTGAATAAGTTAGTGACTGACGCTGGAGTTACTAACTTTTTTAATTCTCACACTCGCTAACCTCAATGGCAGTTGAGAACTTTCTCTCTCTATTTCTCAGTCTCGCAAATTAATAGAAAAATCCACAGGAGTCCTCGAATGATTTTGAAAATAAAAATTGAACTACTAATTACTTTCGAAATATGATGTAATTTTTAATGATTCAATAATGGCTTAGAAAAATATATCATACAAGATTTTTTTAAAATAATCATAGATAAGAATCTATTATAAAATAAATATATTTCGCAATGATTTTAGATATCTATCTACATAAGATATCTTAAGTAAAATTTTCGCCCATCAGGATATTTGAATTTTAAGACTCTAAGGAATATTTTACCTTTATGATAATTTCAGAATAGCTAAAATATTTAAATGTTGGTAACTCTTCTATTAGTGGAGAAGTTTCTTGTATAATTACCATGATCAGATGTTTGGAGCTTTACACCATTTATTTTTGGGTAATCTTTTTGCTTTTTATTAGTTTATTAATTCTTATATCTGATTTTGTCTTTGTAAAATAATGCCCTGATGATGTGCGTAATCAAGCGAAAATTTGTTGGCAATATCAATAAATTAATCTTTATGGGACCAGTGTGGCCTATACTCATAAACAGTCTCCGTCCTTTGTATTCTGTTTCACTGATATAATCAAAGCAATAAACACATTCGGCTTGATTAAAATGGAAATCATAAAATAATTCCATCAATTTAACGGACATTGGTAATACAAATTATGAAAAGTGACTCACCATCATGTATCACTCACTACTTTCGTAAATGTGATCATTTCTGACAATAGGAGCTTGTAGAATTCGTCAAGTTATGTGTATGTGTATGTCTTAATACATTTGTATCTGTATGTTCAAATTGTAAATAATGCATTGAACATACTTTTGTATATGCATAAAGTGCAAGCCTCTTCTCTATTGTATACACTAGAGTAGGAAATTATGTATAATATTTTGTAACATATATAAACATATAACGATCCCGGATATTGGCATTAGCAATGACTGGATAAGGCGGGTTGTGAAGTGGATTTGGTACCCTTTACCCATCGAGCTGAGAGACCATTCAGTCCGAGACGACGGTCCGAGCTCTGAGGATAATTGGAGCGTACATTTTCCTCAGTCCCGGGGAAAATGGATTTTGCGGAATTTAATCCTGGCGGTAGTGTCCTTGCCTGGACAAATTACAGGGGGCGGTCGTTTGTCCTGCAGGACCTTTTATCTTAGGGCAGTCGGCCGGTCCTCTCCAATCCTCAGCAAAAACCTTTCATAGCCTACAATGGCGATCGGTTCTTGCAGTTGTTTTTCATCCCAGGGCCCATTTCCACGGCATAAAGGCCCCAGTTGGGGAAAGGTAAACATTAGCCTGTCCCCTATTAGGATTTGCACTGATGATTGGAAACGTGATCAATGAAGCCAGGATTATCGATAATACACTGAGGTGCAGACACACCATAATACTTTCTATTTCATAAGAGAAATATTCATTTTTTTTTTAATTTCTGTTTATGATAAAATAATTTTATATTATTTTTGTTATTAGATAATAAGAATAATCAGATATGAGGATTGTTTTATAAATGATACACTTTATTTATAATACATGGATCTGCAAGATAACACGTACTCTGCAAAATTACCTTGGAGGACAACTACGAGTTATCACGTACTTAGTGTTATTGTCTGTATAAAAAAACAAGTTATTTTATAGTTTGTTTAAATTTTTTTTTTTGTTTTAGATATACTTTTTATTTATTGATAGATATTACAATCTGCCACACAGTTGTGGCCAATTGGTAATAGTGATGAATGATCTGATACATACTAAAATAAAAAAAAATAAATGAATATAAAAAATAATAAATAAAAAAAAACTCTCTTAAAATATATACAAACAGAAGAATAAACAAAATGAACATAATCAAACTATCTGTATGAAAAATAAATAAATAAAATAACATAATGATAAAATAATATAGTCTCTAGTCACATTTACACTCTAATATACAATTTTTTTAAATTATCAACCTAATTTTGAATCTGCTTTTGTTATTCTCTGTTAATCAAAATATCTCAAACTTCTATTTAATCTGTTATTATAAATCAAATAGCAGCTATATTCATCTCTTTCTTAGTCATGATTGCTGAAAATGTTACTCGGGATAATTTTGTACCATAAATTAGGATTAATTTGATTCGGTAAACAAGTACTTATTTGTGGTGTTAGATCTGAAGATGCTCCTGTTTGATTTTAATCTTCAACACTCAATTCAAATTTAATTACAAATCTTTAAATTTAAGTACTTTCGAATCACTTAAAAATATGTGTAAATATCCAATCGGCATTTATTTTGGTTTAGGTAAATATTGAAAAAAATTTCTGTTCGACATATTTTTTTTATAATTTTAATGAACATTTATTTTAAGTGTGATATATGTTAAATTATACACTAAACTGGTTATGTTTATGTGAAAAAGTATATTATATTTGAAAAGTAAACAGATGGTCTTACAGTCTGTTTCTTAAATAATGAAAACATTAAGTTGAACCAAATATTGATTTTCAGGATTTTATGTTAAATTTTGGAAAGTTGTGCATATTGTCCCAACGGTCATATAATGTTTCTAATTGATTTTTTTTAATTAACACAATAATAAATACTCAGATCAAAACGTACGTATATTTATATCCAATTGGCATTTATCATATTTAATAAAAATTTCTGTTCGATATATTTTTTGGAAATTTAATGAGCATTAATTTCAAGGAAAAATATATATTATGTTATGTTATCAAAAAATAAATATGGGTTTTTGTGTGTAAAATTTTAATGTGAAAATAATTTAATTTAAAAAAAAATAGCTTACTTTATTTTGGTTTTCATGGCCCTTTTCTTGGATAATAACAACCTTTTGTTGTAAAAATTGTACCAATTTTTTCCAGCAGTTTATCATAAATTTTCGAAAATTGTATATATTCTACCAATTTCCACATATTTTCTTTAATCATAGAATAATATATTAAAGGTTAACACAAGGTAACCTAATACCATAGCGTATTTGAAACTTTATTTTGGAGTTTTCGAAAACTAGGACTATTGTGCATCTATGGCCTATGATCTATTGTGCATTCAGATATTGAACTTTTTTTTTTACACAATTTTTTATTATGTTTAATTTTATTTTTTTTCTTATGGATAAATGGTATGTAATGTAGATGGTATAAACTTAAAACTGACCCCAGAAATTTTTTTTTCTAATGTTTCAAATATATATTTTTCGATGCTTCTTTTCTTATTGTATACAGTAAACGTCACACAGAGGAGAGTTTCCATTCGATGAAAATAAGAAGGGATGATATAGAATTCCTTTTGGAGGACGAAGCTAGGATTCCCCGAAGACAATAGAGAGGAGAGGTTCCTCTAGAGACGCAGACAGAACGCGGACAATATGACCCTATCTGGAGCCTCCAGCCGGTTCCTCGCCACCTCCAATATCCACAAGACTAAAGCCAACATTCCTCTTCTGTCTTTATCGTATTCCAGAATACCTACCCTTCCAACCTCATATTATCTCTTCCCTAATGCATGAATAGACCGCTTTGTGTTATTAATTATTACCTATACCTAATGAGATGATAACAACCAAACTTCAATTTAAAGTACTCTCCCTCATTAGGTGGTAAGAAAATTAAAAATTATTAAAATATTAATGAAATATTTCAGATCCTGTATTAAAAAAAATAATTATCAGTAAAAATATTTTAGGATATGTTTCCTGGAACTAATTCTTGCTCATCAAATTATTTCTGTTTCACATATGTCGTTTCGGCTAAATTCAAGCAATCTTCATTTCATCAAAGTCTCAAAATATATTACACTAAAATGTAGATCGATCTATACTACTACTGATACTTGCTAAAAGTGTCTGCTTTAAAGATATAAGTAAATCTATGCTAGAGTGGAGGGGATGTGTATGGTAGCATGTTCGTTCTAATATAATATGGTCAATAAATGTTATCTTAAATGTTTTTCTTCATAATTATTTTAATATTTTAATAATAAAGTTTAATTTAAAATAATGGTTATAAATAATTTAAATAAATTTTAAGGTTAAATTTAATAAAATATTTAAAAGGTAACAATACTAAAGTAAAGGAATCGCTGTGAAATAGATAATCTGAATAGGACGAATAGAACATATAAAGGAGAACTGCCAGTGCACACAGAAAAACACTCCTGCTTTAATCATAGAGAACTTTTGTAAGTAATGAGAATTTAAATAAAGAAGAGAACAGAACTATAAAAAAAAATGTCTACAAAGGCATTACAATGAGAGTGCACACTGCTGCCATTAGTGTTGACAAGGCAAGGCCCTAACAGGCAGGATGTGGATAACAAGATCCTCAGGGAAGGATAAGCCGCCGCAGGATACTCCACAAGATCCATCATCAAACTCCAGGAATCATTCTGATTACTTTTCAAGGATATCATCCTCCATAATCACCTTAAAAAATATAAAATATTCTAACATAATGTTATATAAATGTATGAATACAATACCATATATTCTGGCTTTAGGAATTGATTCTTATTGCATTTTACGACGTCAATTATCAAGGAATTCAAGACAGTAAAGGTTCCCTAAACAAGTCCATTCATGTCTAATTCTTCTCACTGCTACAAAAATTTAGTGTGGTGCACGCATCAGACAACTTTTACTTACTGTTAGAGGTGAAAATAGTGAACACCAATTTTGTTCCTGCCAAGAAATAAACAGTTTAGCAGAAGATAGAGATGCTGTCTACACAATAGGGGTATTCATGAAGTGTTAAATGTAAAATGCTATAAGTATAGGATTGTGAGCAGCCCTATTTAAAGTCATGATAAATACATAAGAGCTCCTAACGGATTTTCTGGCAACCCGTTTCATAACCTTTCTTTCCAAAACTTCTTGTTATTGTTTATTATAAAGTTTAGATTAAAGTAATTTATTACAACATACCTAAACTGGAAGTTGTGTGAAAGTTTTGCCACTGAGTGCCTTGTTGATCTTGTAAGTAATTACAATTAGTTAGAGCTAATTATCAACTTTTATTGCATTATTATTATTATTATTATTATTATTATTGTCATTCATTGCTTTATTAGTATTAAAAACATCCAAAACAATACTAACACAAACTACGATCAAGTAACATAACACGACAAGCAATATGGTGACGAGCTCAGCTGGTCTGTTGCGTGACGTCATTCTCCATTTAAAAGACCTAGTAACAAACTCTTAACTATATTGTATGTTATATCGTTTTAACATGGTAAAAGAAGGAATTATTTTTCCATTTAAAATGAGTTTTTCCACTCAACACTTTAACATGTTAAACTAAAGATTACGAATACCCCTAATAATGTGAACGAAAGAGAAAGGGCAGTATAAAGTTTTCCGATTCGAACTCCTGTCTCTATTTTCTCTTCTTTTATTTCTCTATTAATTATTAAACATTTTTTTAAAAATATTTTCTAAGCATAAATTGTTGATAATTACTAATAATGATCACTAGCCATTTATTCTAAATTTTCCAGTATACAAACGAATGATACCTTTTTATTTATATATAAAGACAAAATCCAAAGTATATTGGAGGAAATTTTTTCAAAAATTCGTCAGTTATGTCCTGTTAGACTATTTATATACAATGAGGGTATTAAATACGACTTAATTGCTCACTCATTTACCAAATGTTTAATCAAAATCATTATATTTATTTTTGAGAAAATCCTACAAAATGTAAAATTGATTATAGTAATTGTCGCTATCGGCCGGTAGGTTTAACCCAAAAAGTTACTGTAACATCCCAGGCATACACATACTTTAACTCTGTCATTTCAAATTTCAGTTTCGAACGACTATTTCTGTTTAAGCTCGGATGTTGAATGACACACAGACTATTTTCAAGACTTTGCTATTACCTCATATGACCTCAGAGGGTGAATTTCTGTTTAAAACATAAAAATTGTTTAGAATTTGAAATTTGCGCGATCGCAAAACTTCCTACACATAACACAATTTATAAGAAATCGCACATTTTTTATAAGGCGACCACTCCATAACGGGGTAATCTCTTCCAAAAAATAGTTTAATCCCTGTTCTATAACAAGAAATTTAATACTCCTTATAACAGAACGGGATGAATCATTAGATTTATAGCAAATTCGTTCCGAAGAGGTTGATCATTGTAAAAAGTTGGAGAGTAACTTACGGGAGATATAACAGTAAAAGTCAACGAGCCCAGAGAAAGAGGAAGACTATTGAGCCAGTGGTCACCAACCACCTCCAATGGCCTCGTTTGTTCAGAATAAAAGCTGGCTGTGGGCACTCCCAATGACCGCCTATTATTAGTACTGTACCCAGGGGTCAGTCTTCCGTTCTTCTCACTGAATGTAAGCGAGCATTCATTACTTTTATTCTGTGCAATTCATTATTTTAATTTCAAGAAATTTTACATAATTTTACAAGTCTAAAAACAAATATCAAGCCTATCTATTCTGGGAGAATACTGAAAACAGATTTAAAATAGTTATAATAGAATTAATATTTTCAATGCAATAAGTTTAAACGCTATAGGGATTGTAGTGTTCCAAACAAATAAAAATTATCATTGGCTTCCTTTAGTTGGTTATGATTACCTCAGTTTTCCACAGTGACAACCATTAAATCACAAAAAATCTCCTCAAAGATTAGTAACAATACTTTAACCAAATGAATGATAATTATCAACATTGAAAAATGTACTTCAAAATCGTTTACTCTTAGAAGCCCATCAGACCCACCTGAACTGATTTTAAATGGTAAAAAAATGGCAATGGAGTCCTGCAAGTGAAACAGTGAGATGTCTTATAGGTCATCTTCATCGGTGCCCGACTGGAAGTGGCTATATCAGTATCAAATTGATCCAGACCTAGGCAAGATTAGCAATACCGTATCCTATCGTCAATAGAATCGTTCTGTGTTAAAACTAGATACGCTTAAAGCTATAACTATTTTACGGTTTTGAAGTCAGGGCAGCGTAATCCTGTATGAAAAGAAAAAAGCTAGGATTATGCTGAAACAAGGTCCTGAAAATTACGGTGGATAATCCCTATATATATTTTTAACCCCTTCCTGGTCGTTTCTGACAACAAAGGAGGAGGGAAGTTATCTACAGGGCATCCTATTCTATCTAAAATGTGATGGGCGTCCAGTTTTGATTACATGGGACCGCCACAGAAATAAAAGTCGAAACCCCAGGCCGGATTCAAACCGGCGTTTCTGCAATTATGAGCCAGTCAAAGTTGCCGCTTTAACTCGCTCGGCTAAAGACGGCCATTATCTTCCCTATTTAATAAGAAACATCTAAGTACATCACAAACTACTAGTGGAATCGATAGATGACGATTTACGAAATTCTTTCTTACCATTAGCTCAGTTCAGTTAAGTTCAGTGACATAAAGCATTCGAAATCCAACCACATTTTAAAATTTGAAACCGAGAATTATACAACTCATCCTCCTATGATCTGTATATTAATTAAATTTTATTATTATTTTAATTCAATTATTTGTTTTATTTAGTCAAAAAATTTCAATTGTTTGTAATATTCTCTTTTAATTCTTTAATCACATAACTATTATTGATTTTATTTTATTATTTATAATTTTTCAATTGTCGAAGTATTGTACTTAGTTAGAGGTGTCTTTTGTACCAGAATATACTCCTCTCCCTCATTATCAATTATTAAAAAACTAACAAAATAACCATGTAACTTCCACCAGCCCGAACTAGTAAAAAATAAATAAATAAAACCATCTTCCAGCCTTCTCTACATTTCTTCAAGATTATTTTATTTTTTATATATTTATATAGCAATCACCTAGCATAACCTTATGGGAAAATTTTCCATTTCCGTCCTCCAATACGGGTCTTACGACTGTCACGTAATGTATGGCGAGCAACCAAGGCATTATAGAGCAACATTTTTTGTATATTCGGTAGCAAAATTACAGTTTTTTTGCATATATTTATTATACAATATCAGGACATGGTTCATTTATAGACAGTAAAAAATTTATGTTTTATTTAAATTCCGCAACTGAATATTGTTTCAAAAAGCCTGATGACAACTACCTGAGATCCGATGGGTGACATATTAGTAGATAATAATTAACTGAAATAATATTTGTTATAATATATTTAATTTAAAATCATATACAGAGGAAGTAATTCAATTAATAATTATTATAAATAACAAGTCAGTTAATAATTTTTTTTATTTAATAATTTAAGACATTAGTAAAAATATGAAATAAAATAAATAAAAAATAGTTTATTCTCCTTATATTTGATTTGACTATTTATTCAGCTAAATAAGAAATCATATTCAACAATTTTTCAGTCTTCTCTATGCATTAAAAGGATATTTCTTGTACCTATAACTCGCACAATTCTATTAAGAAGGTGGTAAAGTTTGCCAGGAAATATCTTTTCATATTATGGTATTTCATATGATTATGTGAAGGTCCCTGAGTCTCTGCTCAGTATTCTGTTGATGACGTACCATGGATATCGAAATTTAGAGGGATATCGATTCGATAGGTTGTAAAAATGACGTAAATACATGAGTTAATGCAAACTATTTAAAGCGAAAGATCTGGAGATAAAGGATTAAAAAGATAAAGCAGGAGATCTATATAAAATTAAAGAAATGGGTGAAGGCGAGAAACACTGGGTAGATTGGCAGCTGGTCGATCTAATGCAAACAGATGGTTGCACTCCACTGTCGTTTAATGCTAGGTCCTTTGAGTTCTTCGGCCAATATTGTATATTTTTAGTTTCTCATCGTATTTATTGTTAAGTTGATTATAAAATAAAATTTAAATTTTGGGATGCCAAAATACTCCTTAATAAAAATTTTATTTTCTTATTTCCAATTGTTGTTATTTGAAATTATATATCCCATCCTTCGGGCTCTCCCAGTTTCCTTAATCCCCACTCTGCAATCTCTTTTGGATATTATTTTTGGTTGATAGATTTATTTATTGTTAGATATTACAATCTGCCACACAGTTGTGGGCAATAGGTAAGAGTGATGAATGATCTCATACATACTAAAATAAAAAAAATAAAATAAATTAAAAAAAAAAAAATAAACTCTCTTAAAATATATACAAACAAAAGAATAGATAAGATAAACATAATCAAACTATCTGTATGAAATATAAATAAATAAAATAACATAATGATAAAATAATATATACAATATTTATACAATCGACCTGAGGATCCCTGAGCTCAAAAGATCCCAGCGCATCCCTCTCGCCGCATCACTGGTTCTTTTGGATATTAACCCTCATGGCTACTGGATAAGTCAGTTTTTTCATTTGCTTTCTTTTAGATATACACCTAAGTCGGGGTCTGTTTGCTTGCGACAGACATCTGGTTTCGAAAGGATCTGGCATACCGGCTGGGAAGTCGTTTTATTGAAAGAGAAAGTTTGAACTCAGTTGAAGGTTCAGGGACATGACATGGCAGGTAACATAATCTCCTTAATGAGAGAGCAACATAACGTCTCTTTATTACTTTTCAAAAAGTTTGAAGTCATTAATGTATACGAACAAGTCACAATCAAACATCTAAAGATTAACATAATCCAGGTCAACGAAAAGATGCGTTGTATTTACAGCAGAAAGTAATGGGAAAACCATGTATTCTACACCATACAGAATTTACATCCTAAGCTAAATAAGAAGCTGAGATTGTAATTTGAATAGTAAGGTATTGGTCAAATAATTACGAATACTAAGAAAATTCAAATTAATTTCAAACAATCAACGTTGTATTTCAATACAAATTTGCTAAGTTCTTATTGAAAAACTCTTATTATGCTTTGGATGTCTATATCATAAACTATAAAACGATTAACTGCAAAACGTAGATTATCAAATACCGACTGATCAGAAGGAAGGGCAGAAAACAGAGAAGTTGAAGGACCGCAGTGGACAGAAGTTGGCCAAACAGACAGCGGTCGAGATATTGACAGAAACACTACCAAGCAGCTGATTGCTCTCATTCCCATTGTCTTCCCCAAGTTAGTTTGGAATATCATCTAGTCTATGGTTAAGTCTTTGTTATATTTTGACGTATAGCAGTACAATAATAAACTTAATATTAAAAAAATTTGTTTAGTCCACTTATATAATTTTTCTTAAGGAACACATTTGAAAAAAAAATAGGGCTGAAACATAAATCTAATTTGTATAATTTGGTGGGCTTGTGTTGAACTAATTGCTATTTTTATTTTTTTTTTATATAATTGAAAAAAAACCAAAGCAAAGTTCATGAGAAATCTTAATTTTCTGTTGCTATAAAAATTCATATTTAATATAATGGGTCATTAAAAAACCCTATTCAGTATTCCACTTCAACAAGTGGGAATACTGAATACAAATTTTGTTCCAGTAAATAAAGAGAAAACAAATTAAGGAAGGTAATGCAATCGGGAAGGATCGGGTAACCTCGACTTTTTCCGTTTGAATCGGATATTTCAATTTTTCCTTTTTTATACTTTATTTATTCATAAAATTCTTTAATATTTTGTATTTATCCATTGTTTATAGTAGCTAACCATAAGAACTTGTAATTTAAGGCCTGTCAGATTATTTCGATAAGGTTAGAGCTATCTGGTATTAAAGAAGATTTAATTTTTCATTAATATACCGAGATTAATTATCGTTAGAGCTGTTTTTGAGATAATAGAAAAATCGAATCTATATAGTTACACTTCCGGTAGGTCGATTTTATCAAGAAAGCGGTTGTGACATCCCAAGCACGTATTCGCCTTAAATATGTAATTTCATTCTCCCAACAAGGAGAAAATAGGGATCCCTCTTAGAAAATATTTGAAAAGGTGTTATATTGTGAGTCAAATTTCCTTTGCATTTACTAGTTTAAATCATCCAGTTAAACATACAAATAGAAAATAATTTTTAAAAAATATGTGTTTTCGCACATTCCCGCGGTCCAACCCAAGGCTCTCGAGATCCACAGACAGGAAATCATCAGCTCATCTTATTCATCATTCGTCCCAAGTCATCGAGCTTATATGCATCTATTTATAGTCCATATATATATATGAAATATGTGCACCAAGATAATATTACAATACAAAAAATAAAGTTATATAAAATATATTTCGTGATGACTGCCTGAGGTTGCGAATAGCTAATTTATGATATTTAGCAATATAGAAAAAAAATAGTGAAATATAGTTTTACATATTTATATAAACACATTACATTTCTTTTTTTTTAAATTTTATTTAAATTGTGTTCACTTCATTTTAAGTTCAATTTTAAATCATATTTCCGATTTCAAACCCTAGTGAAAATCTTTGTGAAAACAAACATCCCAGTCGTCTCTTCTAGGAGTGAATTAGTTTCGCTTATCTTTAACTGCTTCCTATTGCGATTCCATAACTTTGACCTTGCGCCACTTCGAAATAGTTTGCTACACGAGTTGTCATCAAAGTTCGACGGTGATGTTTACTAATTAAAGTCAAAGCATGTTACCACTTCTATCCAATCTACATTCCTCATATATTTCATTCATTAAAAGGGCTGCGGTAAGAAATGATAAGCCATATGGTGTAAATTGATAAAGCAGAACAGTTTCAAAGATTTTTCTGTTCTTATTTAAGGTTCAATAGAGTAAATATTTTGGGTAAATGTATTGAAATTATTATGTTACACTATCAAAAATAATAAATAGCTCTACAAAGGAACAAAAGAGCATTTTGTACGTAATTCTAATTGTCATTGATTGAAATTGGGGATTCTTACATCTTTAAACCTGTACTGTGCACAAAAGATGTAAATCGATTTAGTAACAAAATTGAATTGAGCTATAAATATTGAAGCTATCTCTTGATTTTAAACTATTGTATATTATACGTAGGACAAATTAGTACGAGAAAAAAATTAAATCATTAAATTATCTTGTTATATACGTCAGATTTGTCGGTTAATAACCGTTGGGAACTAAGCGTTCTCCCTATTCTACTCCCACATAATATAACGTCATCTCTTTGCGTATTATGAAACAGCTTGTACTGAGGTGAGCTTGTTTATTTGTATCATTTCATTGCTATACATATCCGTTAACCTACCATTCCCCCTTTATCAAAGGGGGAGACTTTATCTGTTATTGCGCCTTACTTAT
This sequence comes from Halyomorpha halys, assembly GCF_000696795.3. Lineage (NCBI taxonomy): Eukaryota > Metazoa > Arthropoda > Insecta > Hemiptera > Pentatomidae > Halyomorpha > Halyomorpha halys. The sequence goes on along the minus strand of NW_027114782.1, from coordinate 464,953 downwards.
ATCTCATTCACTTCACCACACTTTTTGTATTTTACCATATTGTTACTATTTTAACTACTAATCGCTATTCTATTTTTACATTAGAAATTCCATCATTCATTTATTTATTTGTTATTTATTAGTATTTGATTCATTTATATTTATAGAATGTTTAAGCTCACTACATTGACACCCATTCTTTTTTATATAACTTTCTACATCTTTCTATTTATATTCTTTTCTGTATCATATTTACTATTTTTACATCTCCTCTCATTTAGCTCTGTTGAAGACCAGCAAAGTGGGGCGCACATTGGTAATGACCAATAATTATAAATACAATAATGATTGTAGTTAATATTTACTTTGTACCTTTATTGCCCACCACCCGGACTATTTATTATATACGTTCAACTATAATTCTTCCAATTTCTCTTTTTTCGTTTGTGTTTTATACTTCGAAAACATCATACTAATATTTTGTTTTTAAATTAAAATGTAGTTTATTTGTTTTAATAACCACAAAGCTGTTCCAAAAAGATATTCTCTGATCTTGTATAAACTCACCTATTATTTTAAGAATATCAAAAGTTTGGTTAATCAAGATACATTTGACAAGACTTTGTTGTCTCTTCCATCTTATATCCAGCGCAATCAACTCAGGAAATTTTTAAAAACACATTTCCAACATTGAATGCTCATAGAAAATGGAATTTTACTTGGGTTGAAGATATTGAAATACTGTGCTATTAACGCCAAGGACCCGGACTCCATACCCTCCGTTGCAGATATTTGTTTATTATGTAGAAATGAGTCAACCCTGTGGGTTAAGGACCCATCTGGGGTCAACCCAGCTTCATAAAATTGGTCTCCTTAACTGGATAAAATCAGGCTGTTATGCGTATTCATAAACAAATCACCTGCTAGCAAAACCGTTGTTGAAAGAACAGTACTTCCTTGCAAAGTACTGAACCCCAGAACCCTCATGGATGTTAGTTATACAGATTACAATTGAATGCGTTCTGAAGGTGTAAATTGTTGAAACTTGTAAACAACTGTTTTTAATTTTTTAGTAATTTACTATCAAACGTTGAAAATGTATGCGTACTGCATACATTTGTAGAGAGCGCCTTTGACTTCCTCCTGAGTGCAGTGTCGCTAGTCCAAATCCGTCTTGGACGGTTGATTTTTATTTCTTTAGTGATCACATGAAACAAAAACTCCTCCTTGACACTCCTCTACCATAGTGAAAATAGGCTGTTACCTTGTTCGTAATTTCCCCGTATTACAAAAATGACGAGGAAGGAGGTCATTAAAAAAGAAATCCTACTTACCAATTTTCATTTCAAAATTCTAAGATCTGAAGAAAAAAGGAAGTGTCTGTTGAGTCTTGTAATATAAGTAACATCAGTAAAACATTAAATTTATGAGATCCAATGTTCTAATAAATATAAAATAGTTATAAAATACTTTATCCAAATACTAATTTATCATCCTGTCGGTATAGATGGAAAAAAAACATTAATTTTTTTTTGAAATTTCATAAATTAGAAAACTTCCCGGATCTGTCTCACACCGAATAGCGAAGTGGGAATAAATCCACATAATCCGGATCCGATCCCCATCGAGAGAGAAATAAATTGTCGGCCGAGAATTGAGACCTACTTTATCCAGGAGTCTGATCAATAGGGCCCATCTTTAAACAATACATCCTATATTGCCTGGGTACAGATGGCGCGCAGGAGCCCCACAGAATTTACTACCTATATTTATCTCGAGGATTTCAGGAGGAGGATGTCCTAAATGGTTATAGAATCTGGGTACTGCCACCTTTTCAGAGCTCAATCTTCCAGGAATTGCACGAAGTTCATTATAAAAAGATTTCCATCCTATAAAGCTACTAGGATGTAAACAAAGTCTATGCGTTTTTAGTTTTAAATTCCAGGAAATGCTTTTAAATCAAAACAATAATCTTTACAGTATCTGTCACTTTCCTTAAAGATTAGATATCTGTAACTAAATTATGGAAGGGCTGAGCTTAAAAATTCGAGTTAATTTAGTGATTACATAAAAATCTATACGATATAGATTGATGCCTCGGACACTAATTAAAAAACAAAACAAGGAATTTTATTTTTGAAACATGAATGAACTCGTGAAGTTCGAAAAGATGATCCTCAAAAGTAATATCATAAAATGAGATTAAATTGGGTGAGAACAGGCCAACACGGAATTCGGTAAATAAGTGCCCTCTTGCGGTTTTTAATGCTATTAGTTTTCCTTTAGTAGTATGTTTTTAAAAATCAACAAGTGCCTATAAATTAACGACTCTAAAATCTGTAGGAATCTATATATACATATATTTTTTTTTATTTGTTTTTTTATTTTACCAATTTACTATTGGAAAGTGTTTATTCTCGTGATATGTATAATTATTTCGTATGCATTGTGAGTAATGTATTTGTATCCGCCTAAGAACCTGCTGAGTTTATTACTCTACCTTTTTTGGCTATCTTAATATTACGTTGACATTAAAATAATATCACTTTGTGGTGCGAGGTTGTGAAAAAATTGTTTTTATTAATTAATTAATTACATTTACAAAAATAAAACAGAATATTTTTTCTTTAAAAGAACATCATTCTTGTCTGACTATGAAGAACATACAGTACATCTTCTTTTTCAACATACAGAAAAAATACGGAAGTGATAAACCAGTGGAGCGGACCCTCCCCGTGCTTATACCCCCCGGCAAACGCCTCCTGGGCCAATATTTTAAACCACCACCTTCAGCGGACCCAGCGCACTACCTTATAATGCCATGTGGTAAAATGTGGACATTTTATACGTGTATATATATTTTAGATCATTTCTTATATATATTGTATTAGGTCTTAAAAAATAAATAATAGAAAATAAATAAAAACAGTGAGTGTTATAATGATATTTGAATAATGTTTACAAAAAAATATTCCAAGAATAAAAATTTGTTTCCACGAAATCATACAACTTCAAATTTTTCGTCTACTTTGAAATTAAAAGCTAAAAAATGAAGTTATCTTACTGTACTTAATCCATACGAATGTTGAAAATGTTGATATGAAATAACATAGATAAAACTGGCCCAATTTCATCTCACCTTACAAATAATATTCCAATTCTTGGCTCAGGAATAGTTCAAGTGATAGAAAATAAGTAGCTATAATTTGAATCTCACAAACTTTGTTAGTATTAATAATAATGCTCGCTAACAACATAAAGTAATTTAAACTACTAATCAGTTTCAGAAGACTTTATGTTTAATTTTGCTGAACTTAGAGCTTGAAAGCGACTGGAGGTCAACATAAGACGATTATCGACGTTCCTCATTAAAATACTTTTTTAAATAATTATGAATGTTATTCCTTAAATTAAAATTCAAATAAAGTATCTTGCTTAAAGTAATAGTAAAATAGTATTAAATACAATGGTACTTAAATTAATTACAATTGAGAAGTCCCGTCTTAAGGGCGGTTTTAAGCATCATCCTATCTTTCACCCCCTGTTCTTATATCTCACATATTTTTTTATTTAACCTTTGATTTTTTATTCATTTATTTTATCATATTTTTAGGTCATTATTAATTTTATTAAACCTTTGATAATAATTTTTCGATTAATAGAAATCAGAAAAAAAAAAAAAAAGATTACCTGCAATAGAAAAAGAGCAGAGGATCTACAGTATCCGCAATAAAAATTGGACAAATAAGTAACCGGCATAATTGTTTTTATCACATAGAAACCTTTTCATGGGATTTAATAAATTTCTAATCTAAGCATTCTGAAGGGTTATAGTAGCGGTATCTAAAATAAATCTAATGATAACATTTTGTTTGAATGTTGGTGGGTACAAAAAAATTGAAATAAATCGAGTGTAAGATAATGGCCGCCATGTTCCTTCATTAATATAATTAATATATATCACGTGAATAATAAACTTTAAATGATTCATATTGAATTATTAATTGTAATTATATATTTGTGCAATAACTAAGTGAAGTTTTTACATTTTTTTAATCCATATTTCGTACATATAGTACTGTTTATTATTGTGCATTAAGATCTCTATAAACGAGTGTTAATTGCGGTATGTTAACTACAGTAGGAAAATAGTTAATAAACATTATAATAAGCTAATTGGAAGAAAAAAATATATTTACTTTACTCATTTATGTATACCAGTAGAATGATGTAAATGCAATCTGGAATCTTCTCAAAATGAAACACAAATATGAAGTTTGAATGTTGGTGGGTACAAAAAAATTGAAATAAATCGAGTGTAAGATAATGGCCGCCATGTTCCTTCATTAATATAATTAATATATATCACGTGAATAATAAACTTTAAATGATTCATATTGAATTATTAATTGTAATTATATATTTGTGCAATAACTAAGTGAAGTTTTTACATTTTTTTAATCCATATTTCGTACATATAGTACTGTTTATTATTGTGCATTAAGATCTCTATAAACGAGTGTTAATTGCGGTATGTTAACTACAGTAGGAAAATAGTTAATAAACATTATAATAAGCTCATTGGAAGAAAAAAATATATTTACTTTACTCATTTATGTATACCAGTAGAATGATGTAAATGCGATCTGGAATCTTCTCAAAATGAAACACAAATATGAGAAGATACTAAAATAAACACACAGAAGCACCTACTCTCTTTTTGAAATTTAATACACTGTTAAATTAAATTACTGTGAAAGGGATATTCAGGTGGTCCATTATTTTCTTCTTTCTTTTTTTTAATCCAAAAATTTAAAACAATAATCAACTCATATGAACGTAGATCCGGACATTTTACAATACAACGGACTTTATTAAGGAAATACCACTTCATTTATTGAGAGTAAAATAAATGATATTTTTTTACTAGTGATGAAAAAATAACCAAAATACTTATTCTTTGGTTTAAATACTTAATTATATTTAATTACGCCAAAATAAGAGGCATTTAGACCACGATCCATGTTGGCCCAGCCCAATATTATTTAGATTTTTTATTTATATGGTCTTGTGAATTTATCCATGATGTCCTATGACAATGAGCATGTTGCATATGTATCTTCGACCAGAATGTGTCCAACCTGCATTATGAAGCAGACAATACTTTGTTGGGGGATTGCGAATAATGGCTTGATCAACGAGGGCGCTGATGGTTTACCAATCGTAATCTCTCGTACCCCCTGACAAATTACTAGTTTCTTATTTTTTCAAAACGTACGTTTATCTGAGCAGTACGGTAGGAAATGTACGAACTCAAAAAAATCTCTTTTAGAAACCAAATTCTCTTTCCTTTATGATTGTCGAGTTGCAGGCCTACCTTCTACGTCATAACCCCTGATGAAGACCTGAAATTCAGGTCGAAACGTCGGCATAAAATAAATAAATATTGTTTTGTTTATTTATGTTGTTCTTTGCTGACCGCACCCCCCGACAAACTTCTCCAATCTAAACTACGGTCAACTATCTACACCTCTCTTTCCTTTACATTGATTTTACAATGTGAAGGAACCCAATCCACCAGTGGGATCCCTAGGTGTTGCTCCGAGATCGCTCGGCACCTCAACACCATTCTGTTTCAGATTCAGTTTAGCTGCAAGAGAATCTATTAATATGATGATGAGCCATTTATCTCAAGAGGGCGCCCCATACCTATCTTAATGCCACATATTTCTCCATCCTATTCGCCAGACAGACTTTATAATCGATAACAGGTACATTGTTAAACAAAAAAAAATCAATCCATGACAAAGAAATGGATTAAATAAATATATTTTTAACTCTAAAATAGGCCAATAAACTTGTGCTTGAGATCTACACCAAGTCAGTATGTTTTTCTCGTTGTATTTTTTTCTCTCTCTTTCTCCTTCTCTACACTTTTCTTATTTATTTACGTAATAGATTTCCTCATTCATATTTATATTTTATTCCTTTAATTCTGTTATTTTCCAGATATGTAAGTTTTCTTTCCCTCGTTTTTTATAACTGGTTATGGAATAAATTATTTAAAATAATATTTTAAATAATTTTCATTTTGTACATACATTTACTCACTAGATTATGATTTGTATTTTTTTTTCTCATTCATTTTTCTTAATTTTAATATTACTTTTTCCCAAATATCCTTTATCTCCTTATTAAACTTAGACTATACATTTTCTTTCAGTACTATTTATACATCTATATTGCTAGATTTTTTTTATTATTTTCCAATAATTCTGTAATTTCTTTTATTCATTATGGTTGTTCTATTGTTTTTTGTTCTTATCTCTGATGAAGGTTTGAAATTCTGGCTGAAACATAGGCACTAATAAATAAGTTTTTGCCTATTTGTGTTCTTCACTGACCGTACCCACAACCACCTTCTCCTAATTAATACATATCCCTGGTCGACTATTATCTCATCATATTATTACTCCTTATCTATCAACTTATAACTTGTTCTAGTTAACTTATAAATTGTACTAGGATAAAAAAAACTTATTTCTGGTGTTCTAGTTCTAAAATCGTATTCAGACTTAAGAGTCCTAAAACTTTTAATAATAAGCTAATTAATTTAATAAAATAATAAAAAAATTTGTTTTGTTTTTGTTTTTATACCTTTAACTTCTAAACGATGCATCCTAGCGAAACAGTTATAGTATAAGACATTAAACAGTATTAAATTGAATATACATTTTTTTAAATATAATGAAATTTTCTCTAAAGAAAACAGTTCTATTGAAGTGAATATACATTTTATTAGGCTGGGATCTCTTATTTAGAGTGGTAAGAGTGGGTAAAGGAAAATGGGTCAGCGTGGTAAATTAAGTCCGGTATTTCGCAAAGGTAGAAACCTAGGCAATATTGCCGTCAAAAAATGGAGTGAGGGCTCCAACTATATATTCCGATTAAAGTGATATGAGTGCATAGCGACACAGAGGATGAGTCCAAAAGAACTATTCACTAGTTTCTTCAGTCCCATCTCATGCTAACCAAACTGTCCAGTATACACAGAATCAAAGTACTGATAAAAAACAAAAATTAAATAACTCCTCATAATTATTTGTATTAGAATATACCAACAATCCTATTTTTATCTGGCGAATCTTCTAGGAAAAAATATCCCTTTTACTTACCTATGTATGGAATATATAGGATGGAGGAAGTATTGTAATCGTGCTAAATTTCAAATTTGACTTTTTAACAGAAGTATACGTTTTAAGGTCCTCCTGAGTTCAAACATCTAAGTCTCACAAAATTGTGTTTGTGTGTGAGTAGACTAGTTCAAGAACAAAAAATTTGCACTAAACTGGAATAACATATTTAAGAGAGGTATATGCTTGGGAGATGACAGCAACTTTTTCGATAAAATTGACAGACCAAGTGCAACTTTATAGAATCGATTATTCACATGTTTTCGATTCACTCTTAATTGGCTATAACGATTTATATTTTATATTGAACTCGGTGGATTAATTTAAAATTAAGCGTTCTTTATTATTAGATTGGTCTCGCCCTAGAAATAGTTTGGCAGGACTTAAATGTCTAGGGTACAAAATGGCTTCATCTAATGTACCTTTAATTTTGTTTTTTCAAAAAATAAACATTTCACATTTTTACCTAAAATTGCTAAATATAAACTATAAAAGGAGTTTATTATTAATGCAAGGAAATTAACGGGAAAATATTTTTTCCACGTTGAAAAACATTTCCACAAATAAGAATACTAATATTCACGTAATACATACAGTTGGAAAGCCAAAGATTTTAGAATGATAAAAAACGAACAAATAAATGGTATTTTTTAACACAGTTCTAGGTGGAACGAGTGTATTTTTACCATTTGATGACTTTTGCTCGTCACCATAGTTATTAAATAATTATTTTTAAATTTTTTTTTTCATTTAGAAAATTACATCGAAACAGAGAACATCTGTCACATCGGTGCCAAAATAAAATGATAGACATAAGTGAAATTTATTAATTACGATTTTGACTATTAGGGCGTTGTGTAGGCTACAACAATTTATAAGCTAGATCAGAACAATATGAATTAATCTCTAGTGATAAGACTAATAATTTAATTTACTGAAAGGTCATATGAAGTGAACAATAATGGTATAAATTTACAATTAGTGAATTGATATAATGAGAATACTTAATCTGTATATGAGCCTTTCAGTAGATAGGATCATTAAATCCATAAAATTATTCTTACTATTTTCAATGTTGATTCTATAACAATTTAGCATTGAATAAATGATTAACAGAAGAAATTAAATTTTAGGAAAATGTTTTACTTTTGTATTTCTGCCATATTTTTGCTAAAGAAATATGTTAAAATTTTACCATGATGAATATTATTAACATACTTTTTAGGAAACTGTTGTTAATGAAGTTGATCGATTCGCCAACTAAAAAGCTCATTTTGAAAATTAGTACGGAGAAGTTTTGTCCTAGTGCATTATATAAAAAATATCTGTTTCGAAACGAGTGAGAATTGATTTCAACTGAATGTAGGGTGACTAGGGAATGTTGAGTGATGCACGCATAGTACCAGATTTTATTATTAGACCACACCAAACGTTTTACAACACTTACAAATTTCCGAAATTTACTTTTAGTTTCTCTTGTGAGGATATATTTAGTCCTGTCCTACTTTCTGAGTCTTTATATTAACTTGAAAAAAAAATTAATTATAATTAATCGATAGTTTTGTGTGTTGATCTCTAGTTGGAATGGTATTGTTTTTTTTTATTATATGTAATATCATAATGGATTTTAGCTGGTGGCAATAATTGCTAATTTCTGTTTCAGCTTAAGTTTAAATTATGTTGAAAGAAAATAAAAATAGATTTTCACGGACTCCACACGTTGGAGAAAAGGATGTAAAAAAATATACTTCAATATTTATAAGTATTTAATATTACCTAATGAGTTAATGCAGTTATGAATAATTGTGGTATCATTTTACAAAAATTTACATTCTGCACCTAACCGAATGTCAAATTTAGTAAAATATATTATTTTTGTATTTCTGCTATACTTTAGCAAGAGGGAAATGTTAATATTTTGCAGCAAATTATATTGTTTAATATATTTTTCTGGAAACTGTTGTGATAGGTGGTAATTATGCCAACTGTAAAAAAATCATTTGGAAAATTAGTACAGAGGAGTATTGTCACAGAAAATAATATAAAAAATATCTGTTTCGAAACGGGCGAGGATTCATTTCAACTGAAAGTAGGGTGGCAAGTAAAAGTTGGTATTAATTAAGGGAAATCAGAAGTTACGTCTCCCTTTGGATATCATCATCCAGAAATGCCCGCAAAGAGGAGGTAATTTTGATGCACCTTTAAGTAGCTTATACGTGCCTAACCCACAGTTATCTTATGCCCAGCGATTCTTCACATCAATGCCAAACTTGCGGAACAGGGCTTACTGCTAAACACATTTAACCTAAATGCCAAGCATAAAAACCTCAAATCTCTTACGATGTACCAGCGGATCTCCATTTTATCCTGCAGGATAACAAACAAATCGTAAACTTTTTTTAAGTTTCTCCATCATTCCAAGCTCTATCATAAAATTAATCAAATTTTACCGCAGATCCTCAAGTTGCAATAGTTTAACATTTCAATATAATCGTAGCCATGAATCCCGGACTCTTGCCTCCGTGCAAGGGTACAGCCCAAAAGTCTTAAATTACAAGTAGAGCCTTTGATATTTCGGAAATAAAGGCAATAATGACCCATACGTGGTTGGTGCCTTAAAATAATAAAAAAAAATTGGGATTTTGTTTTTCCTCCAAGTAGATAAACACTAACAAACGTTTTGTTCATACAAATATCCAAGATTAACGTTTAGTATCTCCTGTGAGAACATATTTTGTCCCGTCCTACTTGCGGAGTCAATATGAAGTGGACAATGAGACCTAGATATAGATCGGACAGAGAGATGTACTCCAACTGCCCGCACTCCAACAACCAAAGCCAGCATATCCTCCGTGTTCCGGGAGCTGTCCGCTGTTCAGGAGATTTATATCCAGTCCGGTGGTAGCCTATTGAAAGGGTGTTTCGATCGTAAATCTCTAACCGGTCCACTTTTATTATCCTATGAGAGCCGCCCACCTTGCACTATCCACTCTGTATATCTTCTGCCTTTGCTTTTATAGCAATCATGAATATTTTTATAGCTGTCAATGATTTATTATATTTAAATATGTACTAGAGGATAACGGTTCCCGAAGTGGAAACTCTCAATAATCATGAAAATATGAAGGATAAATTTAAAACTTATTGTACCTACCTATTTAAAATATTTCTAATTAATCCTATTTTTCAATTTTCAAACAAAAAGATTCATCAATGAGTGATCAAAATGAATTGTTAATTCAGAATGATACTGTTTATTAAAATTATTCTTATATGACATTGTTTTGATATTCGTTAACATTAATTGGGCATTAAAAGTACAATTTCGGTTTGATAGCGAAATTATTTACCGGTTTTATACTGACAAGAATGAATAAAGAAACAAGTATTGCATATAATACAAAGGACGTTTAAAAAATCTACTTTCTGAATATTAACTCTTTGAAAACAGTTAAAGCTTATACACTAAGCAAATAATTATTTACAGAAGCAGAATATTATAGGAACGACTAACACCAATTCTGCTTTCAACGGCTCATATGTTGTTATCAAAAATTTTATTGGTTAATCTTAATTATAATCGTCTATAGAATTATTGAATATTTAATTCATGATTTTCTTTCAGTTCTTACTCTATTTGTTAAAATTTGAAGAAAATTTTTATTTTATAGTATTGAAGAGAATTATAATACAATCGGCCATAAATTAAAGGCATTAAGTATTAGTGTTCAAATATTTATTTATCGATCCAGCCCGAACCAGATATCACTCCTTCCATTATAAACTCTCAAACCCCCTAGTTTCTAATCTTGCACCCTCTTCCATTCCTGACAATCCTCCGAGGCGCCTGAAAAGAAGATGGCCACGAGACCAGCTTATGTAAAATGCCATTAGAGTGCTACCAATGGGTAGTTTCTCTACACGCCTGTAACACTCAAATTTAACTTAGATCAGATTTACTAAATGTATTATAATGTACAGTTGTA
>NW_027114782.1:450940-453305 GCF_000696795.3 Halyomorpha halys | reverse complement strand
TGACTCATATTTGACAAAACCATAGTAAAAGAAAACTACTAATCAAGCTATTTGTTTAATCATAACGTTTTCTCACCGTATTAAGTTTCTAAAATCTAAAATAATACATGGATAATTGTACAGAGTGTCATTTAAGATCAGATAAGTAAAACAGGCAGATGGTTTGTCAGGACAAGAATAATGTCAAACGACTGTTATATAAACAGAGCCTGATTAAATCTAAGATGTAAGAGGTACATTCGCTGCCTCCTTGGTGAGGGTAATTAGGGAGGGAAATAGGCAGGGAGGAGTATAACCTCTGTCCGAGGAGGGTAATTGAGACTCTGTGGTTAATTGGGCCGAGGAGTTAGTAGGCTGTAGGCTGTTAGTTGTAGTCTTATACGCTTTGAGTTCTGAACAGCTCATTGCATAGGATATATCAAAAGGAGTATATGCACATAAATTATTATATCCTTCTCAAGTAAACCAATGATATATAATAAATTTCGATTGTCACATTTGTATATAAAGGTAGAAAAAAGAATTAAAAACGTTAAAGTAACAATTTAATTGAATCATATGATGAAAAAAGTTTTTGATTAATTGTTCAGGACGCGTATTCAAAGTTTGTAAACAAAAAAATATTTTGCTAAACTAAAGTATTATTGTATTTTTAATTATCCAATATATTTACTCATTTATGGTGTTTTCAGATTTTTTTTTCTATGAAAAAAACAACCCTTTTCAAATCTTTTTAATGACCATAACTTCGAAATATGTATTTCTTTCTTAAATTCCTCTATATTATTTTAAGGCAGTGGTAATTAAGTTGTTGTTTTTCTAAATTTTTTATTATTCCTAGACAGAAACATAATTTTTTCATAGTTAACATACCTTCTAACAAAGAAATATCCCACATATATTGTAAAATGAATGATTTACAAATATGTATTATTAACCATTAATACTATAGTTAAATATTATTAACACATTATTGAAAAATTTGGACTATGATTTTTTCGTAGGATCGTAGCATAAGAATATTAAGTAGGAATGATTTTCAGTGAAAAACTTAATAATGACGTACTAAAATAAGTACTTTTTTTCTTTAACCTCGTAAATTTCTTCTATTACCATAACAGTATGAAAGATGGGAAATTTAACTGAACCAATGAAATGTTGGCCCTGTTGTTGTCACTTCATAATAAAACTTTTTTTTTATCAAATGAACATTTTTGTAACATGTTTTTCAACTTAGTTCTTTAATTATATGCACTTGTTTGTTTCTTAAGTAGGTGAAATAAACACTTTATATTAAAATTTTTTGGAACATGAAAATTAACTAAAATGTATAGTTTGCATTCGAAAGCTACGGACAGAAAGTCAATTGGGAGTTTCGAGTAATAACTGCTTATAATAGTACCATGGGAAAATTACTTATGTATGAAGGGCTGATGCAGTTTGTAAGTAGTAAGGCTGGCACATCACTAATCTTTTGAAATACTTGATGCTTGAATGCTCGTTTCTGGGGACCAATAGAGAGAAATACATATAAAAACATGCTATCACGGATGACTTAACGTTAGAAAATAGTTTATTAATGTCATATATTTTTATATGACATTCGATCTGAGATGCTCGCTGAGCGTGCTGAGGTCTAGATGAGAATGGACTAGTTTGGAATAGGCATTTCTAATTCTTCATTCAGATGTTGCTATAACCATGGTTCCTGTGAATTGTAACTTTCCGCGGATAAAAGTGAGAGGATAGGATAGGTACGATGAAGAGTAGCGCTTGGTGATAAGTTCTTAAAGGATCCCGTTATATCACGACTATCTTCCATTTGAATCCTAGCATATTGTAAATTTACATCTATTAGTTAAACCTCCTCTATCAGGAAATCGTATTTGCTCAATATAACACACCTCTTCATTAGAATTTAGATGAAGGAAATAGCTAAGAAGTTGAATAACAACCAATGGTAGACCTCCGGTTGTGCTAGAAGATCCTCTCATGGGGCACTTCTATTGGTTATTTTGCACTATATGAATCAATTTAAGAAACAATATCTAGGGATAAACTATAAGATTATCTATCAAAACAACCAAGATCAATTCAATATATCAATAATTCATTGATAACATATGAACAAGTAATTAAGTTATAGTCAACTGCAAGTGTGTTTTAGTTCCACAACGATTTTTTGAATATCAAAACAAAAATAAAACATTCGGACTGAAAAATATACATATATCCTCGACAGACAAATCGATAACTCATGTCTAAATAGTGCAAACAATGCATAAAACTAATAAAAATGTAATTTGGCCACAGAAAAATGCAACACTTCAAAAAAATAGGTAACCTGTGTTGTATATATATATAT